>NC_051181.1:108948148-108988086 GCF_013339695.2 Rhipicephalus sanguineus
CATACTGGTACCACAGCTATGACACATATAACATGCGGTCCTTAATTGCTTCCAGGTGTGGTGAATAACGCCAAATAAGGACTGACGAAACACGCTGAAGTTTACTTCTGAGAAGTATTTGACGACATGAATTCGCCTGATCCACACCCTCTTTGTTCGGTTCAATAAATTTTAGACTTACATTAAGTAGTGCGGCAGTTTAGTGCTCTTGATAATAACCCCACCCCATTCCGTACACTATTCTGCGACGTTATCTAATGCATAGGGAGTTTCTGAAGCAGTGAAATGGCACCGGATCGTATTCTTAGAATTATATGAAGGGATATCAAGAACGCAACCACAAGGCCAATAAATACGATAATCAATTCCGTTTTCTGCAGTATCCATAGCCCCAACGAGCTTCGGCTCAAGAAAGTGATGGTGTGATATAAAAGGCGGTTACCTTACCAAGAATAGCTGAGTACAGCATAAACTGGCTTATGCTAACACGACGTCCACTCAAACGCATTGTACCCAGCTTTATGCTTTCTAGACGCTTGACGGTCTCATAATTTTTGTCAAGTAAATTTACAGCACTTATATGCTTCAAAGATGGCTTTTTTTGTCCACATGAAATCCCGCGTGGACTACCCCTCCGTTCCATGAGCCTCTAAGCTTAACTGACATCTATTTGTTGCTAAGGTCTTGACCGGGAGTACAATGCACAAACTAATGTCTTGATAAGAAGCAGACGGGTTCATTTCGAGAAAAAAATGACTAGATGTTGGCTTTTCAGTTCCCGCTAGTTACTGGGAATTAGAAAAGCATGAGGAATTGGTCGAACAAGGCAGTGATTAGAGTGATGAATGTAGTCGCGTTCGTAAAGTCCAAACCCTACGCACGCGCAAGTACACAAGCTGCATTAGGTCATACGAGTCCAGGTCGACCGTGTGGCTGTCTAGCGATCGTGTGGCTATCTAGAGCTTCTGTGGCTATCTAGCGTGATGAGCTGTGAGGCCAAGCGCCCTTAACCTTCGCGTCTGTGGAATTACGATGGTCCAGTCTACGCAAGGTACGCTGTAGGGTCTGTAGTAATTTTTTTTCGAAGCTTAAATGGTACAGGTGTGCCGATAATAGATAGCGTCTTCACGTGTGAACTTAGCGCACACGTACGTAACCAAAGCACATGAGTTCGTTTGCAAGCAGGCTGTAACCTGCATTTTCAAACTGATATCGACAACGCGGTGTTACTTTGCCAGAGGTAGGGAGGCTGCGAAAAAGGTGGGAGTTGGGCTACATTTTTAGACTGCTTGTTGGCACATGGATGCAGTGCCGACCATGTTCTACATTTCAAATGTGCGCTTCGAGATTGTATGTACGGCGTTCGCTTCAATACTGAAGCGCTCCTGAAGGTAGATACATCGCGTTATTCAGTAGTCCGCTGCCAGCTTTCAAGAACAAATTTAATTGCAATCAAAATTTTTAAGGCGAGAGCCTTAGATGCCTCAAAGATGACCGGCTCCGGCATCGGCGGCGTCAACACGAGTTATGCAAAAAAATCATTACGCCATGACGTCGCCATATGGCGTCATCACGATGTCACAGATGGCCAAAATTTATGACGCCATAGTGACATCATAGTGACCTAACATCACACGATGACGTCATCAGATGAAATCGTAGCTTCGCCAAAGGTGGGCCGATCACGGAGGCACTGCAAAACTAGGTGAGGTGCCTCCTATCATGGAGGCAGTGGAAAACCACGTTAGGTGCAGAAAGCTTTCGTAGGGTGGAGAGGCAGGATCAATATGTCGACTAAGAAGAAAAAGAAGATGGTTTTCACTTTCCAGTCGTCTTAGGTGAGTGCACAAGGGACCTTGTTAGTTTTTTTCTATGTCGTCCAGCTGGTAGGCCGAATTAGACTTAAGCAGTTTTTTTTTACACTTACTCTATTGCACGACAAAATCAACTGCCTGCATATCGATTTATTTATTTATGGCAGCGCCATAAGGAACGATTCAAAGGACCCTAAAGATTTTGCAAACGTTTGGTTTTTATTTATTCCTCAATTCATTTGCCTCCTTTGCTTTGCAAATTTATGCCCGTTGAATTCTCTTTCACACCTGCAAATGCAAAAAGAAAGACATGCATGAATAAAGAAACTGCCTCTCGAACATCTGTTGAGATAAAATAGTTTTCGTAGCATGGAATGACACCCTTTGAATATGGCGCTGAACAAGGTAGAAAGAAAACGAAATGTTAAGAATCGGTAATGTAAAGCATATTGTGAAGGCCGATGAATGAGCCGTCATCAGACTCAAGAGAGCGAACTAACGTAACCATAACATTGCTGCAGAAGTAAAACCACATGTTCCATCTGTACTTACTAATCATTAATATATATATATATATATATATATATATAGCAATAATTAGCAAGTGCAGATGGAACATGTGGTCTTAGTTCTCTAGCAATGCTGTGGTTCCAGAAGTAGCACTGATTTGATGTTGTTGAGTATTCTGGCTTTTCTATGCAATAAAGACTAATGGTCCCTCATAGCACCCCTTTTTTGCTGTTGTACTCTGGCTTGTTTAGGGATGGCGGCGATTTGAAAAATATTTTAGAAGTGACACAATATAACAGAACGGAAAAGCTTTAATGCAATATTAATTTCTGGTACGGCGGAGGGGGGGAGCCTCAGTCGAGGGCCCCACTGACCTTAGCCGCGCGTTCAACCTGGTCACAGCTGATCACAGCTGGCCAGGTCACAGCTGGTCAGTCGCGCCTCCCACTACTCCAACGTGTTTGTGGGTGCCATTTCTGTGTCTGTCAGGTGTGGAGGATATGCTTTGGGCAACCTCAAGCAATGTGGTACTGCGTAGGACTTCCCCCACACCAGGGGCAGGAACCTCGATAGCACGTCTTCGGTAACATGTCGTGTAATCTTCTTGAGTGGAGATTAATTCCGGTTTGAACTTTTCTCCTACTGATGGCCTCTTGTTATGTTAGAACGTTTGTTGGGAGGGGCGTATACTTGTCGGGTAAAAACGTTGATTATTATTATTATTTGGTTTGAATACATAGAAAACACGAAGACAGAGAGGAAATAGGGAGGGAACAGGCTGACAACTGCCACCTAAAGGGGCACAACGCCTGCCTGCTCATTTGGGAAAGGGGAAACATTGGGGAAAGGAAGATAGGGGAGAAAGAAAATAGGTAAGAAAAAAAACAAATAACACAGACGTAAACACGAATAAGTGGTCACAAGGAAAAATGTCTATACGCGCGAGGCCAAATCGGTATTTTTTAAGAAAGTAAGTAGGGCTCGATGGGCCTGGTCACGCCGAGCAGCACAACCCATCGGGAACAGGCAATCATCAAGGTTCGTACACTTTAGACTAATAAGTCCATATTCCTTGATGAGCAGTGCTCGCTGCATAACAAATGCGGGACACTAAAAAATTATGTGTTCTAGTGTCTCACAGGAGTCACACGACGTACATGATGGACTGTCTACACGACCTTGTCGGTATAAGCGCTCACGCACTAATACAGAGCCAACTCTTAGCTTATATAGGAGGGCTCTGTCACGACGAGGCAATCCACGACCACGAATACGGGGAGGGAACAACCCGCGGCTTGCTACACGTTGGTCAGGGTGCTGCTTTAAAAGATGTCGGCGGATCAACAGACGAGCGTTGTCTAACAGGCATGAAATTTCTGGCAGTCGCACTCGTTGTGGCACAACTTGAAGCAACGTGATCGGCCTCTTCATTCCCAGCAATACCCACATGCGAAGGTATCCACTGGCAAATGAGGGACACCCCTCTAGAAATAATGTTTGTGGCAGATTTTACAATGCTGCATGTAATTGGACCGTCGCAGTCTTTTCTCAACAGTCTGCTAAGGGCAGCACGAGAGTCTGAGTATGACAACCTTTGGTGCTCCTAATTCTTCTTGAACGTATTTCAGAGCAACATCAATCGCTGATAGTTCCGCAGTTGTTGATGAAGATGGATGCGGTATGCGAAACACCCGTCTGATGTTAGTCGAAGGGCAATAGAAAGCTGCAGAGCCACCTTGGCCGTCGCTACGTACAGATGCGTCTGTAAATACATGGAGATAGTCATCAAACTTTTCAAATAGGTGCGACTGGGCCAACTGAAATAGTGCCGAAACAGGCTGGTCAGACTTTTTATGTATTCCGGGAATGGATAGATAGATAAATGGGGAAGGTGCACTGGTTGTACTCTTTCGGGGTTGTGAAGGTAGTGGAATCTTCTGAACTGCCGGCAATCGTAGTAAACAATGCCGCCATTTTCCCCATGCGAGATCCCGGGCGTTGAGTGAGGCGATTAATAAGTGCTTTACCGTCTGTTGCTCGGTGCAAACGCTCGATATGGTGCAGCGCAGGGCCCTTGCGATTGTAGGGTTATAATTTCGATAAGGCGTTGTGGTTTGGAAGCCTGCTGATGTGACCAGTGTCTCTGCCCGGAAAGCTAGTGCGCCAGCCGCGTCTCAATTCCCTCCAACCTCTGGAGGGCCGGGCACCAGAAGATCGAGTGGTATACCTCATGGCGGCGGTGTTGCACTACAGCGCTGCATTCATTGGGAATTCTGCCTCGTAGAAATATACTCAGAAACAAAAGGTAACTACTAGGAACTCGATATTTGGATCATGAAAGGCAGAGGCTCAGCAATGAGCAAGCTCGCCAAAGTTGAGTTCTTAGAGTATATTGCTGTGTTTACTTATAAATTCGGCCTCGAGAAAGCAAGGTAGAGTCCATTTTTGTTCTTCTGTTTGTTTTTAAAGTGCTACAGCAAGATTAAAGAAATAACTTATAATCTTAAACTTGATCAATAATATAAAAATCTAGTGAATAAATCGCTGCTGTACTTGGACACTAAATGTATCTGGTGAATTATTATGTAGAAAGCTTTATGTTGAAAAATCGGCAGTTGGAACTTTAGAAACTGTATCAGGTGTTTTTCGAGCACGCGGAACATAGGCACTTTTTTTAGCTTTTCTTTGGGATATTGCCGTATTGAAGACGTGGGTGAAAGTCGAATGCAGCAGGCCTTTATTCCTGCTACGTGACAAAATTGGCAGATGGACCCCTAAGTATGGTACAGCTTCGAACAAAAAATATACATAAATAGTACAACAGAAACCGTCGAAATTTCCCGCGTACACAACATAAATAAAAATACTAATGTTCCTGAGCGTGGTTACGATACGTGTGAATAGGTTGAACTTACAGTGGCTCTGAGGGCAAGGATGTGTGAAACAGCGAATGCGCAGGCACTTGTAGCCAGACGGGCACGGTTGCTGCAAGGTTGCAATTATTACTTGGATAAACCACTAAGACAATCTTAAACTAATCAATGTCAAAAATAAAGCCGAGTTGGACAATTATAAATAAAATTGCAGGCACCATGCTTACCGTCTCACAGGGAATTATCGAAGTCTTTTCCTCAGCGCAAACATAGATTGCTGTAAAGAGGCAATGAAAATATAAAGCCATTTAAGAAATAGAACTTTGTATAGTGGGACAACAACAATATATTGAGCGACTGTTTTCATCTGTGCCGTTTGAAAGAAGCAGTGACATCAACTTTACGCATGTCGCGTTTTTTGCGTCTACGCATAGTTATCGACCACCGACTAACGATTCACTGCCAGGCGTCGCCGCCAGTCGGCATCACGAGGACAACACTGAGATCGTCGACGTCATCGTTACTGGCGCATCGTCATTCAGCGCCTGGGGCTTGGCCTGGGGGCCGGCTGAACGCGTCATAGTAATGTCGATGTCCCAGGGTGCTGAATGCTCCGTTGAGCCTTCGCACGCTGTTTGCCCTCGAAACAAAATAACTTTTGCGTAACGGACACAATTCATACCTCGCTCAAAAAACTTACACTTACCAAGCTATCGAGTGAAGGCCACATCTCTAGCTTGAAATTTTATGTCACTGCTCCTTTAAGCAATACCGTGTGAGCAAACCGTGGCTGACACGGTACCTCTTGCAATTATATTTTTTTCTATTCCGCAAAAAAAAATGTGCGTGGTTTCGGTAAGTAATGTTGTCGACCTCAAGAATCTTCGTTCTCTTCATCACCAGACTATTATATCCACACCTGGACAAAATTCCTGCTCATGGGACTCCTGTATCTCCGGCCTGCTACTTTGCACCTGCTAATTTGCTCTGACTGCTGTATCCAATGCCTGCTAATTTGCTCGCTTCATCACTGAACTTCTTTCTCTGCAGTCGTCGACTGTGCGTCCTTTCCCGTGCAACCCACTCCCTTACACATCACATTTGCTACAAAAGCACTCCCATAAATTGCCATCTTTTTACCGCAGAAGTGCCTGACGATTTCTACTCTGAACCAAGGAGGAAACCTGTCCGCCCGTCTCACGCCGATTCCCTTAAAGTCAGCTTCACTTCTATACATAATTGCATTGTTCAGAATCATCTATCCGGGGACGTTATAAGCCGTATAGTATCAAAATATCAAGGCCCTAAAGGCCCCCCTTTTATCATCTTATTAATCGTTTGCTGTTTCCCATCGGTGAGCGCGTGACCCGGCAGAGCGTGTCCAGCGTTGAAGCTTGACTGTAAAAAGTATTCGACGACACAAAGTACTAGGTACCACACTGTGGGAGAGCTATAAGCTGTCCCCGATTTGTTCACGGCAACAAAGCAAAATTGCGTATTAGGGAGAAAAGGTAAACGATTGGAAATGGTTAGAAAAAAATGGAGATCATTTAGAGCACTATGTGCTATACTATTGACAGGGGTAAACCGCCCCGAAGTGTTGCTTTCTTAAATATCTTTTTTTTAAATTCTTAAATCTCCTTGCACATCACGAGTCGGTGCATACGTTTAACCATCCGAATAACCATCAGCTGCGGCTGCTGATTTGCCGGTCCCCGGACCGATTGTCTGCGAAATAACACAACAGAACAAGAAAAATTACTTATGTGTCTTCGCAGCAACAAACATGTGCCCAATTTCTTTAATAGTCGAATTCATTTCTTTGCCTTTTTCTTTAGCGCCTACCTATCCTAGGTAGGCGCCTACCTATTATCTTAGCGCCTACCTATCTCTATGTCTGTGTCGTGTCCCTTTCTTTTATCTACCGCGCTAATACACGCTACGTTCATGGGGAGAGGGAAGGGAAGCCTTTGTCACGAATGTCCGTTGCGCCATGGCCAATGCTCATGTCAGTGTCACATAGCTCTCAACCACATTTCTGATTACTTTAACTATCTAATCGTATTCGAAAGGGTTTTAATTCGAGCTTGTTCGTATGAATCCATCTTGAAGAAAAACATCGCTACTTAAACCATAGACGAGTAAAAATCGCGCCGACATCGGCTATGTAGCCCGTTCTGGCGCGAACACCAAAACGGGGTTATAATTCGCTGTTTTCCTTCAAGATGGATTCATAGTACTTAGCGGCCGCACCTTCTGCGGTAGCCTGTAGTATGGTTCAGGAATCAGCCTCAGTTATTTTTTAAAGACGATAGTCTTTCTTGGGGAACTTAAACGCAGAAATTTTGGTCTGTCGTTCTGTTTGTCGGCACGTCACTCGATTCAGCCACCCGGCCAAAGTTGAACCACTTGCCCAAGGGCCAGCCATCTTGAACGGCTGACTAGGTTCATACTTGTATACATTGTTGATCAAAAAGCAAACATTACGCATATCTGAGGCGCAACATCACTGGGTAAGTATTAGGTGGTGTGTTCCTTTAATAGAAAATACATAGATACGTAATTCTAGAGACCCTAGTTTCTTAAGCTGCGCTGAAAATGCGACTGCGCTGAAACTTGCCTTCCTCCGTGCCCTCTCATTGTTGTGTTTCGGTTTCGGTTCTGTATTGCACTGTACGAATGCCATGGGGCGCCGCTCTGGCATTCCTGTTTTACCCAGGCGACATGTAAATAAAAGAGTGTGTGGAGAGTACTCGTTGAGTGCGGAAGTTTCTTCTGCTTCAGCGCTTCGCGCCAAACCGCGTGTTCGGGTTGGCTGGCGTCCCCGCCGGTCTTCGCCTGCTGCTGCGCCGGGACTACCAGCCCGCAACACAGCACTCATGTTTCCCGACGTATTGCCAGATGGCGTCCATATCTCACGCAGCGCCTCTTCTATCGTCTTTAGACGACATTTGCAACGAAGCACGCAGATACGCGGCCACTTTTTAAACGAATATATCTAAACATACGGCAATGCCAAATGAGTGGGGTGACTATACCATTGTCATGGATGCGAATAAAAGTGGTCATCTAATAAAGAACATCTTTCCATAATAGGGAACATTCAAAGTGAGATCTTTCACGGAGTTGGACACAAATCTAGGATGCGATGTGGACTGCAGATAACTCCAGGGGTTTTTAATTTTTATAATGTGGTAACGCAACATGAGAGACTTACCAGCTGTGAGTACCACCAGGACAAAAACCAGGTACCGCATGTCGACGCTTGTTCGGGGCCTGTTGCGCAGAGTACACTGTGCGTACCGACAACGAAAGCCGAGTTTATATACCTGTGTCACTGCGCCCGCCACAGTATTCGACAATTTTTTTTTTCTTTTTCATAGCTCGTCAGGTAAATGTTTCGTAGTAATTTCGTAGAAGCTTGCCGATGAGCTTCTGCCGATATGGCATTGTTACCCCGTGCCTTGCAATCGCTTACGAACAGTACGCAAGAAGGAAGCTGGGTAGCTTCTGTCACTATATAAAAGCAGAGAAGACAAACTACCGGAAATAATTCATTTCAACCGTCCGAGTAGAATGCTGTGTAATGACTCGAAAAAATTAACAAGCAAAAAGGAATATTGCAGCACCCACTTTGCTTTGCCTCTTCTCTTTTTTGAAAGCGTATACGTCATGACCAGCATGACTAACGCTTAATTTCACGCCTGACTGCTAACACTGAATAAATCAACGTTGTTTAGCGCAGTTTTCCTGTAATACCAGGAATAAAGGAACGTTAGTGGAATCTTAATGAGTCGTTAAAGTTAAAATCCAGTTGGTAATTGCGTAAAGTATTTGCGCCAAGTGCGCAGGCACGTGCAAATAGAAAAACCAGTTCTGAGCTGGATCCTTGTCAAAAGAAAGAAGAAAAAGCTAAAGAGCGCCAAAACGGAACGCTTAGAAGGGATGCTTGAACGTCTAGCTAGACTATAATTCTGTAGAAAATACCATGAAAATGTGCATTTTACCCGCGGTGGTGGCTTAGCGGTCAAGGCGTAGCGCCTAATTAACTGAAACTGAGTTACTTAGAATGCTTAGTTGCTTAGCATGAGGGCGCTGATTTCCGGCCACGTTTAGTCCGCACTTCGATGGGCTAGAAATGCAAAACACCTGCGTAACTGATTTAGATGCACGTTGACCAAGACCGGGTGGTCACATTCATTATGAACTTCTCCACTACGGTGTGCGTCGTAATCACGTCGTGGTTTTGGCACGCAAAATTCCTTAAATGACAAGGTTTTAGGTTGTGTTTCGTTTCTCAATAATCGATGCTGCTTTCCACTCGCTGTCATGTGTGGTTGCATAACGGCAGCTAAATAAAACAGTTAGTTAGTAATAATAGTTAGTTGAAGCAGCGTTGAAGAGACGGTAAAGTGAAACAGCGAATCGGTTTAGATTAACAAATTGTACTCTGAGAAACATAATGTTGTTATTTCCCCACCATAGGAAAACTAATGTAGGAGAAAATCAGGATGAAGGATTCATTTTTTAATTTCGCGCCGATAATGCCACGTGTGACGTCATGAATTTCAAGATGTTTTATTCGTATTTCGGCCACACTGGCTCAACGAAATTTCCTGAAACTTCGTATATTAAGTCTACGGCCCCCTCGGAGGTCAATGCACTAGGTCTTACGAATTTTTAAACTGCGTAAGACCTAGTAGACGCCGCCGAAATCTATGACGTCACGGCACTTGGTGCGGGAATTTCAATATGCCGTCGCCACCCACATTTTCTTTTTGCACATTTTCTCGCTTACGAAGCGACTTTTTGCGGCAAGCATGGTCAGACTTGTATTGTGAAAGAGTAATTTACTAATAGGAGAAAAATAGTTTTTCTCTTTGGTGTCCCTTTAAATCTGCACGGACTCGTTTTGCGACTAACCGTACAGTCGCAGAACCTGCCACCTTTATGATCATTAAGTCGAACTTGAAGGGGACAGGCGCTAAGGAACTATGAAATTATTATTTAATTTACATCCCGCTGCGTTAAATTTACCTGGCTATACGACGCTAGGCTGCTTAAATCTAAGGTCGTAGGTGGCCGTTCCGCCGCGGCGGCTTCATTCCTGTATAGTGCGAAATGCAAAAGCGCCCGTGTGCAAAAGTTTCACGTGCACGTTAAAAAAAGCCAGGCACTTAAAATTTAATATGCAGTCTCCCGTCGCAGCGTGCCGGGAACTCGCCTCGTAGTCATGACACATAAACACTTATAGTTTTTTCCGTATTTGCTTCCTTTTTATTTCAAATTAGCGTCTTATAAATGCAAACGGGTGTCAAGCAAGGGAGTAGCCAGTAGCCAAGATTTTATTCAGGAAGGAGAAAGCAAGGCGAGGTGGGGAAGACGGGGGGAAGGCCTTATCGCTCTTTAGTAATGTTCATGTGTGTTTCAATGAAATACGTGAGCACATATCGTGCATGTCAGGGAGGGGATTGAAGGGGGGGGGGGCGATGTTGAACCGCCCTAGCTACAGGGCAACGTATCTGGGGAAATGAACGCACTACTAATCATTTTCGTACTGATATAACTGTCGCAGTGGTGCTGCAAGTACACGATATCGTCGTATTTTGTTCCTCTATATTTTAATGTGAAACTCAATACTGCCAAGCAAGAATAACCCACTACAGAATGATCAAACGGCTTATACTAATACGATTTTCACTCACTCAAACATATTGAAAATCTGGTTCTGGCTATGGTTTCCACGGAGCCGCAGCGGACACGGGGAAACCAGAGAATAGAGCAGGCCGTGACCTGCATTTTATTACGGAGATCGACAGCGTGTGTGTGTTTGGGACAGACGGATGAAAGCGTCGAGAATGATGGATGTTGGACTGCATATGTTGTTCGCACATGAGTACAGTGCCGACCATGTTTTACACATCAAGTGAGAGCAGGGCTGGGCAAAGATACTCTGAACTTGTATCGCGATACGATACAAGATACTTGGAAAAGAAGTATTTGAGATACAGATACTTCCGCTATTACTGTGTCCGATACGATACTTCCCAAGAGTAGGTTAAGATACTTCCCAAATTTGCTATTATAGATCAATATAATGAAACAGCAAGGACCTATGTACAAAAGTCTTGACTTCGAAATTTCTTAACTGCGACCAACTTTGTTTAATTTTAATTAAATGCATGTTTCTATCCCGAAAGTTCTGTCTTTTTTTGCTCAAAGCATAGTTACATTCCTAAACAACTTCTTGGGATTTGTTTGACTTGAACTTGAACCGGACTTGATTCGTTTGACTAGAACTGACCCTGACACATGGTCAGTTCCTTATTTCAGGAAGCGCTACAGACACCTATCGTTGGTATATAACCTACCATCTACTTTGAATATATCTGAAAAAATCGACATTTCCAGTAAAAAAGACTTGTGCTCATATTTCGCTTACTTGGAACGTGGTATGTCGTTATAAATACATACTGTGTAACATATTTTGTTTATTTTAACATTGTTATTCTACTAACATGAGTTTCTTGCTGCGTTATATAACTACAGTGTTTGATTGTTTTGTTCTGTATAGGTAGCATTGCTGCAGTGGTACTGTATAATTCTTCTTGCTATAGCGATATATTGTATTTTATATAACTTTTTTTTAATATTTAAAAAAGGTTCCTGCAGTTAGTATTTGTGTCGCTGAGCAGTTCCAGCTACTGCTGGAATTTCATGTTAGCCACAGCATGTACTTGTCATTTGCAGTTTTTTCGTGCTAATCGCTGTACCGGACTGCTTGTTGTTACTGCCTTGTACAGCCTGGTCGTTGGGTCCCGTCAAGCTACTTACGTAGCTTTTAACCCAACGAAACTATGCAGCATATACATACTGGAAAATAAAACTGAGTTGAACAGAATTGTTTAAGATGATAGCCCTTTGTACAGCCGCCCAAATATTTAACTAGCGTGCGCGAGCGGCAGTGTTTTCTCTGAGCCTTCGCCATGACTGAATTAAGTTCCAAAAATGGTGAGGGCAAGTGTACGCCCACAAAGCACCTGCCCAGAAAATTTTTCGCAACTTCGTTCCATCATATGCCTCTGACACTCAGGAAACTCGCTGCTGCACATGCTAGTTAAGATTTGGACCGCTGTACGCTCCGTCAGTTGTTTTTGCTTGACACTTTTGTAATTGATGTGTGCCGCTGCTCTACTTGGCGACCAGATAGCGGGTTGCAATCTACTTGCAAGAACGTCATGTAGAAGCCTCCGCACGATGGCGCAAATGCCCCTGTGCACTTTTACCTGGTCCGTAAGCGTATTACCATTTTCGTAATACCTCATCGTCCAACAGGTGTAGAACAGCAACAACGCTGGTAGCGAATTTTTTGTGATGCATCGTGTGAAGACGGTAACTACAGAGTCAGCGCTCAGTGAGGATGTGAAATTGCAATGCTTTTTCATATTCTACTTATCTGGTGGCGTAAAGCGTTCGTTAGCAACATATTCACTAACGTGTAATATTTTACGACTTCTTCTCCGACAGGACTTGTGCCGCCCAGAAACCTCTCATACGTATCCTAGTGACACAAAACGCCGCAGTATATCACTGCTATTCACACTATTGCCGCTTCAAGCTCTGCTTACCTGCCGGTTTGTAACAATAAAAAATTCTTTACGGTGACATAAAAAAGGAACACGAATATGTCTAAGTCAAATAGCAGGGTGGTTCCGTATTCACAATCCCAGGTAATGAGTATACAGGTTGTTTCACCTAAGTGGAACCAAATATATAAAAAAACAAGTGGTTAATCGCGACTGAATGAAACCAACGGCATGTGGTTTACCGTCATGTGGCGCTCGTCGTACTATTTTTTATTGGTTAATTGGTTAATTAACCAAGGGCAATTATGCAATATATTTAATATTCACTTTAGGGTCAAGCGCGCTTCGTCACGTCGTAGAGCGCATTTAAAAATGACCGATCCTGTTTGTTTTTTTTTTTTTTTTGCGACGTACATGCTGCATGGTAAATATACTCTGGCTTTGAAGCAAGAATGTGAAGTCTGAAATTTAACGACGTGACAGTGCTCATGCGCTGCCGTACTGCAGAGCTCTCACACGTTTTTCGAGCGAAACAACCGGCGCGCGGACCGTCATCCTATCGCTTCTCAGAGACGATGGCGTTTGCTTACCGTCTGCGGCAGCCAGAAATGTGGACGCACTGTAGAGCCGTTGCCTAGAGCAGCGGCTGCTCATTTCGCCACGGTCCATGCCCCGGTTGTTGTACTTGAAGCACATTTGAAAGCGCTGTAGTACGGCAGCGCACTAGTGCTGTAACGCGGTCATATTTCTCCGCCTTCCGTTAAACGGCGGAAAAAAAATCACTACGCAGCATGTAAGCTTCCATAAAATATTGGATCGGTCGTTTTGAGATGGCCTCTACAACATAACGAAACGCACTTAGCCCTAAATTGAATATCAGAAATGTTGCATAATTCATCTTAGTTAATTAACAAATTGAGCAATATATAAAAATTCACAGACGATTACGATGCTGCCTGATCCGAATTCTGAGCGCAGCATCGTGTTGGGGCATCGACAACTGTGTTTGAAGTTTTGGCTATCCGCAGTTGTAGCAAAGTGACATTCGTTACATACTGCCACAAAAACTGCCAACGCTCGAGCGCTACGCACACCACTCTGTGCATTGCAGGCGTCGTGAACCAAGCGAAACGCCGCCAGCGATCGAGTACTACGCACACCACTCTGCGCTCTAAAATAGTTTAATGGGAGTCACATAAAGGTAAACTATGTCGTTGGTTTTATTAAGTTGAGGTTAATCACTTCTTTGTAAATATCTGGTTCCTGTTTGGGGTCGCTCTTGATAAAAACGGGGTACTTGGTATTATGTTTCTCAAATTCCCTTCCTAACACCTCTAAGATTTTTTTCTTATAATTTTCATTATTATAATGCAAACTCAATTTCGCTATTTTACTAAATTGCAAGCAGAATTTTTGTTACTGTACACTTTAGACAGGCTCAGATTATTTTATCTTTGTCCTCAACATCGCCTCGACATAATAGTAAACCCATACGGAATGTAGATTTGTGAACAGTAGCCATCACGCAGCCAGTTAAAAAATAGGAATAAAGCAAGCAAGAAATTTAGGAGCAAGTTAGAAAATACATATTACAGTAAACAGATGAACAAAAACTATACAGAAGCCCAGGTAAAGCGTGTAATGCAAACGAAGGACAGCAGAGACAGCACCTGTGCCAACAGTGAAATTATCATTAAAATAACTTCTCAAATAATTTAGCAGGAAGAACAAACATATAGTGCGCCAAAACATCTTCTCTTACGTAAATGCTTGTTCGATTGCATCTAGCATCGACACCGGTGATGCGGTGGTTGTGGGAATCGCATTTGCATATAAGTGAATCTCATCATATGTAAGTGAAGCTAACATCCACAAAATACTTCAAATCACTGATGTGTGAAAGCAGCGAGACGCAAGGCAACCCCATTCTTGCATTCTTGAGACTGCAACGAAGCACCATGCACGCGAGACAAACTTCGGTAATAGCGGCATCAGAATTTGAGCGGAAGACGCCGCGTGCATCGAAGTACGCAACAAAGAAAGAAAACATCGAGACCATAAGAGGTCGGTTGCGCGTAGACGTTCGCCCGCTTGTTTTTGACAAGATGGCTCGAGCGCCATCACGTGACCCTGCTCTACCAATGGGGATGCGTATACCTAATCACCTGTGTTCGCTGGAGCACTCTGGCGGAAAGATAAAAGAATGTGGCAGTTGTTTAGTTTTATTCTGGTGGCTTACTGGCAGCAGTATCAGCTTATGAAGCGGAGTTTCAGCGGACGTTTATTGTTTTGCATGGTCATGTTTCTATAGCAGTGTCTTGTACCTTAAGATACATCACACATTGCTGAATGTATCGGAAATACAGATTCAGATACTCGTTTTGCGAGACGTATCACGATACAGATACAAGATACCCAAAGAGTATCTAAGATACATGTATCTTCGATACTGCCCAGCACTGAGTGAGAGCTTCGAGATTCTCTGTATTGCGCTTGTTTCAATACTGGAGCATTCCGGAAGGTATTTCGATTAAATTATTGCATGGGCCCCTGGCGGTTTTCAAATCAACTGAAACTTCAAGCTCTATCAACACAATTTATTCTCTGTGGTCCTGGGAGGCCGGAAATAAACCTACGCAGTTTTTGTGATACTTTCACAGTTCCACAAAGATAATCAACTCACCTCATCACTATTTATTTATGACACCATCATAACGAGCAATTAAAACAACCCTAAAGATATTGGAAATATCTGATTTTATTTGCTCCTTAGTTCAAATTGGGCCATTGCGTCCCATAGTCCCAGTAGAATTTTATCCTTTCGCCTGAAAATGCAAAAAGAACACACGATTAAATAATACGCCTCGCAGAATTATTTTAAAACAAGATATCCTCATAGCAAGGAATGACGTTGTTTGAACACGGTGATGAACAAGCTAAAGGGTATGAGAAAGTTATACTGAAGAAACCGCAGTGGTGCCAAGGCTGTTCGTGGTAGTTAAAACAGGCAAGGAAGCACATTGATAAGAATCGGCAATGCCAAGCATAGTGCGCACAGGGATAAGTGATCTTCGCACCATTAAGGCGGTTTCAAACAAGCAAAACACCCTTTTGCCTAACCAAAATTTGCAAAATTTAGGGTGTAAGGGTGCTTTCCTTCCCCAAATAGCCCTTAAGAGGTAATGTTCTAACTAAAACACCCTTTAGGACATAAGGGTGTTATGGGTCATCGAAACACCCATGACCCATACCACACCGTGCCAGATGATAACTGGGACTCACTGATTAAAAAGTCGTTGGATCTTAGGTGAGTTTAGATAAAAACATATGTCTCTTTTTAGGGCTATCTACAAGCATACCATAAATTTACGCCTATTCTCATAATGTGTAATGTTCATTTATACGGAACAAGAATATCCCCACCGGCACTGAGCGGCGGCTTAGGCTAATATGGCTATATATACCAGATGGTCAGGTAACGCTGTGTAGCGTGAATGGCGCGAGCGCTTCGTCCGTGGGGTATTTTACAATACGCTGTGTTGTGAGTATGGTTTGGCGCGTGCGTGCACCTTCTATGCTGATGTCATCTGTAATGGCATGTTCCCTGACAAGTAGATTTTACTTTTTACGTTCGTTCAGTGATAAGGGTGTAAACTGTTTTACTGTATATATATATATATATATATATATATATATATATATATATATATATATATATATATATATATATATGTGTGTGTGTGTGTGTGTGTGTGTGTGTGTGTGTGTGTGTGTGTGTGTGTGTGTGTGTGTGTGTGTGTGTGTGTGTGTGCTTTAGCTATGGAAAAGAACAGAAGACGGCGGTGTTTTCAAGCCCGAAGCAGAATTATGGTTTTCCTTAGACATGTAAACCTAGTTTCATTTCCCCATGTAATGAACATTTATGCTCGCTCAAAGAAAGTTCCTTTTTGTTATCATTACTCTATTTGGTTCTTGCGTGATGGCGACCTGAAAACTACAATACTTGCATTATAAAAATGAAGGAGTTGTGCAATGAGCAAGCCCGCTAATACTGCCACACGCACTTCTTTTGTTATTTTTATGTAACTAGTCCGTCGCACGCGTAGCCGCTGCCATGCGCAAGCCGCGCCCTACTGTCTGGGAACCTTCCAGATTATGTTAGAATCTTCTCATAGGCTTGAGCGCGAAAACGCGAACAGCTGAGATTATTCCGGAACTAACGCGGCCACCAGCGATAAGGCTCGAATGTTCGATTCAGCATGTTAAATGCCAACGCGCCTTGCTGCAGATCGGTTTTATCAACGGCCGACGCTCTGTTCGCCGCTATCAGTATACAGTGTGTATTGCTGTAGTTTGACATTGCGTTTCCCGGCCACAAGTTCGGCCAAATAAAGAGTTTAGTTTAACACGCCGACTGCCGCCTTCGTCGACGCCACGACCGCGTGACAATACTGAGTTTTTATATCACTGTTCTATTCTGTTATGATTGCGCTGCTCTTGAGAAATTATGCCAGAAAGTGTCTCGGCTGTTACATTATTGAAGTGGCGCCATGAAAAGAAACAAATTAAGCACAATGTATAATAGAATAAAAATATTAAATATGTGCTGAAATAATTTGCAGCTGTACGAGTACATTTATTTCTAATATGCGCTTTTTTTGTAGAAAGCGTGATGTTAAAAAACGCCAGGCCTTCGCAGAACGCGCCACACAGTCACAGCGTAAGCTGGCGAAGCGGTCTTTATAGAGGCTGGTGTAAACTTTATTGGGGCGCCTACTACAAGTAAAATTTCGAGGTACCCAACACGTAATAAACCATCGCATTTTTCGAAGTAGCGAAGGACCTCCTACGTGTTTCCTAGGCAATATGCGCGCCTACGTGCCTGTATACACTTCATTGTTGCTGAAGTGGATGACGATCAGGATGATGAAGATTGCTGGCCGAGCTCATTGTAACGGGTGGGAAACTTTGAACCACACACTCGTTACGCAATTAGCCTGCTAAGACGCCTGGCGCTGTTCTACTCTTCAGCCACGCAATATTATTCCCTTAACGCCATTCCTCGTCATACATGGCGCCTGTATAGGTTCTTTTTTCCAGAAAAGCTTTGTGCACTGGCAGTGGAACACTTCCAAGTCAAGTCAAGTCAAGTTTATTAAATAGTTCAGTTGAGTTACATGGTTAGCGTATTACAGCAGGAGGTCCCAAAGTTTCAGAGAAACTGACAGGGGGACGTCTTATGGCTACATGAATGGGGTAATTACAAAAATATACAGCAATAGTATATGGATCTGACATGTGAGTAATAATGAATAAGCTTGATCAACAATAAAAATACTATCAATACATAACATAATGGTCACTCACTATTGAAATAATACTCACTATTGAAAAATAACAGGAAAATAATCAAAAGCAAGTGATGAAACAGGAAAGACAAAAAACAATATTAATGAACAGCTCTACGTGACAAATGCAACTCGTTTCATTATCAGTGTTATCAGTTATACAAAGGCAAATTGAAGTAATAAAATGGCACAGAAATGTTGAGAGCTATTAACAGTTAATTACACAATGATGAGTGATTAATTCCTGAACGAAATATTTCTTGCTGCGCGAGGTGAAAATATGAATTTTGTGCGATGATTTCAATTCGAAAGGCAATGAATTCCAAATGGCTATGCTAGTAAATAAGGTTGAGAACTCGCCGTAGTTTGTCCTTACGGCCGGCAAAAGAAGATTATTGCACTGGGAAAACCGGGTGATGTTGCTATTAGTTAAGTGACGATGATCAATACATGCGATAAAAATGTCATGCGTGATGAGTCTAAAGGCGACTATGGACATTCTATGACAAAATAATTGTCTCAACGGGAGTATGTTAAGCTGAGGGAACAACGAGCTACAGGAGAAGTAAAATGGGCTGAAAGTCATTTGTCTAACTGCTTGATTCTGAAGTCGCTGCAAACGTTCGATGTGCGTGAAATATGTGTTGGCCCAAGATGATACACAATACGAAATATGGCTATGAATATAGGCAAAATACAAAGCACGTATGATGGGAGGCGGAAAATAAGTTCGTGTCTTGATGATAACATGAATACCAAATGCAATCTTTATAACGAGTGATGCGGCATGTTTATGAAATTTTAGTTCGCTATCTAAGATGACGCCAAGAAACCGCGCTTCACTGGAAATGTTTATGACGGTATTACCGATGTGAAGGGAAGGTTGTATGTCAAGTGAAATGCTCGGGGAATGGAACACCATAAAGACGATTTTAGTAGCATAGATCTGCAGATAATTGGCCTGGCACCATAAAGTTATGCTATGTAAATCTGTGTTGAGGTCAGACTGGAGTGTAGAAACTGATTTAGATGATTGAAAGATGTTTGTCGTCAGCGTAAAGTATGCGCTTGGTCCTAGTAACAATGGTTTACCGCATGCCCTGGCTTACCGCATGCCCTTGCCACGCATAAAGCCTGGAAGCCAGACAAGACATGCGTTGTCTTGTCTGGCTTACTGCATGCGCTTGGCGTTTCGTGTACGATCTTAATTAACTGTTTGCCGTCATTATGTTACCTTCTTAGTTTTTAGTGGACCTGTAGTGTGTTGCGGCGTCTGCCCAATTTCTGTGGCTCATACGTGAGCTAGGGGCTTTTGCACGCAAACAAACGGACAAAATCCCAAACCATATCCAGTCTCGCTTTAAAAAGAAATGTTCCTGAATTAGCTACCCCTACCCGTGATTTCGTTCAACTTACAGTAGCTCTGAGGGCAGGGATACGTGAAGCAGCGAATGTACCGGCATCGGTAGCCAGGTGGACACGGTCTCTGCAAGGATGTCATTATTACTTGGAGAAACCGCTAAAACTATCTTGAACAAATCAGCGACAAAAATAAAGCAGGATTCGTCCATTCTAAAAAGTTGCAGGCGTCATATACTTACCGTCTCACAGGGAATTCTCCAATACGTTCTCGCAGTACAAAAATAGGTGGCTGTAAAAAAAGTAGCGACAATTTCAAACCATTATGGACATATGACTTTCTAAAGTGGGACAATAAGGATATATTCAGCCACTGTTTCCGAACTGGGACGCTTAAACAATACAACGTCACCAAACTCCCGTCGATAGCTCTTTTGCAATTAGCTTATTTTGTACAAAAGTGTGGAGTTTTAGTAAATAAAATCGTCGCCTTGAAGCATCGTCGTGTTCTTCATCGCCCGACAATATTACGTCCACTTTATACGAAATAAGAAGCCCGCTCATGGGACGCCTGTCTATCTGGTAACGCCTAATCCAACAGCATTCAAGGCAACGCTAATTTGCAGTTTCGTAAACTTAGTTCTCTGCAGCTGTCGACGTTGCGCCCTTTCCCTTGTCCTTTCCCAGTTTGTTAAACAAATACCTTTGCTAAAATAGCACCCCACTAAGTGAGCATTACTTTACCTAAGAAGTGGCTTGAGATGCTTAAGCATTTTTCTGCGCACCCAGCGAGAAAATTTGTTCGTCCATCCATCCGTCACTTAAGACGAATCGTCGTAAAGAAAGTAATGTATCGAACGAAAAAGTTCCAAGGTGTGCTCATTTCCTATCCTCATTTTCTTTCAATGTTCGTTAATATGTCACATAGCTGCGAATGCATTTATGAATACTGTAGCTACTACACTGTACTCAGCCGCCGCAGCTTCTGGTTCAGAAATCAGTCTCAGTTTTCTTTTTTCCCACTATAGCCAAGTTGATGTTAATGTCAAAATGAGACGTTTTTTACGAGTGGTGTGAGTCTATTTTATTAGAGAGGCGCGCGAAAGTGGTCGTCTAATATTTAAAAAAAATTTCTATGACACAACACTTTTAAAAGTTTGACATTTCACGCCGTCGGACATAAATCAGAAATCGGGGACATGAAATTGACTGCAGATATGCCCAGGAGTTCAGAAATTTATCTTATGGGGACGCAGTCTGACAGCTGCATGAGAGACTTACCAGCTGTAAATAACACCAGGACAAAAACCAGGTACCGCATGTCTGTAGTTGTTAATTCGGGGCCTTTTGTACAGAGGGTACCGTGCGTGTCGACCACGCAAGCATTGCTTATATACTGATGTTACCACATCCGTGAGCCTTTCAGCGCAGAAATTATACGGATGATAAAGATACACGAAACGCACAAGCACTAACTTCAAACTAACGTTTAACGTCAGATACTTAGGATATATACAATAAAAAAGGGAAAAAATAACAATAAATAGCCATATACCACCAAGAAAACTTATTTCTATTGCGGATAACGAATGGGACGGTGAGCCGACGCACCCATTATCATTACCGTTCATTGCTGCAGCTTCCACAACCTTGCACGTGCAACTATCTTCGTCGCTAAACAATACTATATTGTTCTCAAACTACGGGGAACGCCTGTAGAGTCACGGCAATGTAACGCAAGGTGTCCCGGTCCTCCCTTTGTCACGTTGCAGCTGTGCTCCATTTGACATTCGCTAAGTGAGCACAGCAGACAAAGGAAAGACCACGACGACTTGTGTTACACTGCCGCAACTCTGCGGAGCACTACCTTGGTAGTGCTCCGTAGTTTGAGAACACTGTGGTAGTGTTTAGTGGCAAAAATCGTTGCGCGTGTGAGATTGTGGAAGCTGCAACAAAGACCAGTAATGATCATGAGTGCGTCAGCTCGCCGTCCCATTCATTATCTGCGAAAGAAATAAGTTTTCGCGGTGGCAGGTGAGAGTAAGTGCATTGTAATGTACACGTGTACATTACAATGCGCTCATTACGATCTAGGTGACTAGGTGTGGTTGTTCTTTCTTTCTGTTTTATTGTATGTATTCTGATTATCTGGCATTAAACGTTAGTTTGAAGTTAGCGCTTGTACATTTCGTGTGTCTTCGTCCTTGATGTAAGCTCATAGTTATGAATTACCAACTAGCCCGAACCAAAGCACGGCTATTTTATTACGACCGCCAGTATATTCGACAGTACTTTTTTTTATTCGTCTAAATCAAACGTTTCGTAGCTATTCCGTATAAGCTTGCCGATTGGTCACTGCTGATATGACTGTTACTACGGCATGTAAAATCGTTTACGAACAGTACGCAAAAAATAAGCTGAGCAGCTTAAGTCAATGCAGAAAAGCAGAAAATTAGAATTACCGGAAATGATTTCATTCAGCCCTCCGCTTAGAATATGATGTATAGTGACTCGAAAAAATAACGAGCAAAAACGAACACTGAAGCACATGCTTTGTTTTGCCTTTTCTCATTTTCGAAAGCGTACACATCATGACTAGCATGACTAACGATTGATTTCACACCTGTTTGGTAACAATGAATAAATCAACGTTGTTTAACGAAGTTGCCAGTGCTACTATGGAGTAGGGATGCCGTTCAATCATAATCTGTCGTTAAAGTTAAAATTTAGTTGGCATTTACGTCAAGTACTTGTGTCAAATGCGCAGGCATATTTAAATCGAAAGCCACTTTTTAACCATATCCTTATCAAAATAAAAAAAAGCTTCCTGTTTCTTCTGTCGGTCTTTGTAATAAATCTTGGGGTTTTCCTTCCCAAAACTACGATATTATTATGAGCGACGCCGTACTGGAGGGCCCTGGAAAGTTCGACAACGTGGGGGCGGTTTACGTGTACCTAAATCCAAGCACACGGGCCTTTAGCATTTTGCCTCCATCGAAATGCGGCCGCAGCGGCCAGGATTGGATCCCGTGACCTTCGGGTGAGCAGTGGAGCTCTGTCTGTCTTCGTAAAGCGTGCGCTGTTTATGTCTTATGAAGAAAAAAACTAAGCAGCGCCAGAACGGAACGGAGAAGCAAGGCACGAACGTTCAGACTGCATTTCTGTAGAAAATGCAATAAAACGCCTATTTCAATCGTCATGATGGCTTATTGGCAAAGGCTTAGTAGCTAATCCACTAAGCTTTCGCCAAAGGGCAATGTCTTAGTGGCTAAGAAAGAAGACTCAAGATTTTCAAGCCTGCAGATGTAACTGTCATAGGGACGCTGCAGACTTCGCAGTGATAGAATTAGAGTAATGAAATGACAGTAATCAAATTTCTTCTCGCGCTATTGAGTAATGCAGTAAATTACTTGTGTGGGCTTGCAATTTAGAAATGTAGCTAATTACCTCAGGCGAGTAATATTAAGAAAATTATTCATTACTTGCCCAATTATACTTTTGGCCAAAATATAGCATGTCCGCTTTCTTTATGGCATAAACAACTGATCTAAAAAGGAAACAAAAGTAAGAGATACAAGTTAATCTGAGTGCCATTGTCAAGCGTACGAAGTTGAACAAAGATCCCTGAGGTTTCAATGTATATGCGTAGCAAACAGTGTACACAAGCTGTGCATGGGCTTTGAACTTTTGTCACTTTCCAAGTAGTTTTATTACTTTTCAAAAGTGATAGTAATGTGATGTCATTAATTTCGGGCAACTATAATTTGTAATGAGACTCAATTACGGTTTAGAAACGTAACTATTAATTTCAGTTAATTGCTTTTTAGGAGCAATATTGTCATATCTGGGGCGCTGCGAACATGCAATGCAGGCATAGTTTTCAAGTATGTGGGAAATTCAGTACTGACGGCAACCAAAGTCCAGGCCTGCACTGGAGACACAGTACGCACCTAAGTCGCTAAGCCCGCGCAGTTGTGTCATCGGTTCTAGTGAGAGCAGGAAATGAGACATCGCCAATTTTCAGGACGAACTTTATTGCTTCCGCATGGTGTCGCTGCGCACTGTAAGTTCCTTGATGCTTGCCCGCGGAAAATTTATCCGCCATACGGAACGCCTGAAAATAGAAAAAAAAAACGAGAAAAATGTCATGGTTGTTTCTGTAAACGTGCACTTAAATAGGCGTAACTTATATCCTTCAGAAGTCAAAGTGAAGAAAACACCGCCATGTGTTGCGACGTCGGTAGCATCAAATGCAATGACGAGAAAGATCGCGCAAGTCTCCAAGCGCGATTATGTCCGTATAAAAAATACCTCGACGAATTGTGAAGCCTTTGGCACACCGTGGAAGAAATGTTTACGTGCGAATGTTTTCGCAATAGTAGTGTCGTTGAGTTATGTAGAATATTTTTTTTTGTTTCGTATAAGACTTGCGCACCTCCACGCATCAAGTACTTTTCTTTCATTTTTGATCCCTCTTTCATGCTGTTGTTGAACGCTTATTAGGCCGCATTAAATAGAACGAGGTCGAAAAGTTTATTCTCGACACACTGCCCCTTTTAGTGACACTCTTCAATGTGTACAAGCTAGAAGGCACACCACATGAATAACGATGAACCGTCGCGATCAAATCTGAGAAGTTCTGCACTCCTGCTACGAGAAGTAACAGCCATTGGTATTATAAGCCTTTTCTCCCACAAACGTGCCATGACTTCATAAGGAGCGAACGTCGTGAGTAACTGTGCACTCCGTATACGTTCGCGACATCGAGAAGAGATAATGTAATAGCAGATATACCAATATATGTATATTCGAGAAGGAATCTATTCTAAGAACATGTTTTCAAAATTTCTTATTAGAAGTACGAATGTCTTTATGCAGAGAAAATCATCCTTGAAAATTGTGAGTAGTGCTGAAGGCAGATGCTACGACGAGGTTTACTCACATCTGCGGCCGCCACGGCAGTGGTACCCTGGTCCACATCGGCGACCCTAGAGTTAATAAAAGTGAGCACAACATTAGATCCTGGCAATAGAAGGCAATGCACCCGATGTGGCTATTGCCAAAGTTGACTACTTTTGTGGCAAGTTTTCTCAACGCCAGCGTAGTCGTCAAAAATTACTTTCATTTGCCTTTTGTGACGGGAGATTCCACTGTAGCCATAAGATAAGTTCTTTTCGTCTAGTTTCCCTGGCTATAGTTAGCACTCTATCCGTGACCTGATAAATAGGGCTATTATCTTTGACAGCTTATTGATTGTTGATTATTGATACATGCGGTAAACTTCTACGCACGTAGCTATACAGATCCCAATACTCCTTCCAGGCCCGCATGTTCTTGTATGTTCATTATTTATCGCGTACTCGTCCTATACGGTGGCATATGTGTACTGCCGAGATATTTACGTTCGATTATTTTTCTGGTGTTTCCTTTTTTTTCGCATAAACTGCATTGGCCTATTTTTTGACTTGTAAATTTGTAGCCGTTGTGTCAAGAATTCTGGACTACTCGCAAGAACTTGTCTTCTGTGTCCTTTATTTTTAAACATATCGGACTGGTTTTCCTTAAGATGTTTTTATTCTTATCGCATGATCAGAATGGAAGATAAGCCACGCCCCTTTAAAACACCAGCTTCGCCTTACATACATTTAAATTTTAGCAAGGACGAAAGTATCAATCGCTTGAGTGCGAATTGCAAAGTTATGGTGTTTTGTGTGATACGTTTACGCGTTCTGGAATGCGATACGGAAGAGTAATTATCATATACCGTACGAAAGTAGAAATTCTTTGTTCTAACGTATTATCCGCTCATCGATCCATTCGTTAATCTAGCTTTTATCCAACTTCAAAATGAGGAAATGTTTTTTTTTTTTTCTGACTTCCCGTTCCGCTTTTTCGACGGTGTCGTCAAATATTTTTCTTTTATTCTCTCTGTTCGATTCGTATGAACTTCTGTGTGTACGAGGTACGTAAGAAAAATTTCACTTCCGCAGTAAACGCAGACATGTTCACAACTTCATCTTATGAGAAACTTATTTTGCTTCATTTTGTAGACTTGGTAACAAGCTG
Source organism: Rhipicephalus sanguineus (assembly GCF_013339695.2). Taxonomy (NCBI): domain Eukaryota; kingdom Metazoa; phylum Arthropoda; class Arachnida; order Ixodida; family Ixodidae; genus Rhipicephalus; species Rhipicephalus sanguineus. The sequence goes on from NC_051181.1 coordinate 108,973,705, forward strand.
TTGAGTCACTGCTGCGCAAAAGTAAGTGTAAACATCAAAGTTTGCTGCAGATTCAGACTCCAACCCAACGGGCAAGCATGGATAGTAACTATTTGTGATGGCTCGTTGGTGCTTGCATCGGAGAAAGATTTTAAGCTGGACTGCGGGATAATCCCGAAGCGAGGAAGAATAACTGGCTGATTCGCTTTTAATTTCCATTTTGCTTGTTTGTTTCATGCGCAAACTGCTACACAAATTGTCAAGTCGCTGCATGTTTTTTTTTTTTTTGTTTGTTTAAGCAGGGTGATGGGATAGTCATGACATAAGGAAGAATAACTGACTCATTTCTCCATTTTGATTTCCCCTTTTGCTTGTTCGTTTTATGCGCCCATTGCTACATTGCTAACTTTCAGTCGCCGTGGTATTCCAGAAAATCAAAACGTTAAGAGCGAGAACTGATAAGGCTGAACAAGAAAGGCAAGCTTACGTTGCAGTACCCTCCTCCACCTCCACCTCCAGGGTAGCCGCCTCCGCCGCCTGGATAGCCACCGCCTCCGCCTGGATAGCCACCGCCTCCGCCTGGGTAGCCACCACCACCATGCGGGGGGTAGCGACCCCCGCCTCCGTGCGGCGGGTAACGGCCTCCGCCGCCATGTCGTTGGCAGTACGCCAAGCACACTGAAAATACAAGACGCGCGTTGCAAGTACCTCGTACTCCTACAGCATATAGCTCTCTAAACAGCGTTTCTGCCTCTAGGTGTTAAATACCAACCTTCAAGATCCGCGAGGCCGAGGGTGGCCTCACACTATCAAAGCAATGATTGCTTATCTCACGCACTATACCACTTTATTCCAGTGTCGTACTGGCGTTCAGGGACGGTCCAAACAGGAACCTGCGGCCGCGATAGCTACGCTTCGATCTCTTGTTGCTCACCTGATTTGGATTTCAGTATTTGTCAGTTTTTCTTTACTCATTTTCTGTTGTGTTCGTGAGAAATTGCATTACTTTCCTCTTCGTGACTCCTCAAACTTCCCAAGTTTCCGTTGAACTCCTTCCCTCTTAACAACATATCTGGGATATATTTGCGCTCGTGAGCCACATGAATTAAGAAAGCGAAAACACGTTGACAGCTCTGTCGGGAACAGACACAGTGGTCGCACCTCAGTGGTCTTGCCTATACTATGACTCTACCCAAAAGCTCATTAGCCAATACCTATATGGATTAGACAATACATGAAATTACAAAGCTGATTTTACTCGGCAGGAAAAAAAAAACATTGCAGTGCCGCCCACGACTAGCAACGTCGTTTACTTATGCAATATGCTGAAATCGGTAAGTTGGCAGGATTATTTTCCTAGCGAAATATCCCGTTCACAAAAAGCTTTCTCGTTCTAAGCGCGTTCATCATTCCTCATTTCAGCGAAGGTGCCCGGGCACCTCAAGGGCTTTTCAAACATTACTGCGGGAATGTCACGGCCTCACTGCAAGCTCTGTGGTGTACGGAGAGAAAGGGACAAACGAAAGAAACGCAGGTTCGTGTTTTGAATGGAAAGAATTGTTTGCTGTTCTGGTCTATGGTCGAGGCTGTGTTGTTGGCAAATACATTGCTCGCGCATGCGCAACAGCAGTAAAAATTTTGCAATGTGTTGATTTGAATAGTGGACGTTGCTAACTGCGACAGTTCTCATGTATATCGTAGCGAAATTGTATGTTTCACAATGCAAATTGTGCGGCACGTAGGTTTGTTTCACTTTGGTGAATTAGGCATTAAGCACATGCGTTGACGGATGTTTAGTTATGCTCAAGAATAAACACGTCCGCCCAGCTAAGCTACGAATAGACCCTTAGCTACAAGTCATGAGTACTGAGCCTGTACATGAGCGCCGAAGAACTAACTGTTGCAAAGCACACTTTGAATACAAGAAGGTCTTAGGTTTATTCAGATTTGGTATATTATCAGTGCACCTACGTACTTAAGGCGTACGTACTTTATGTACTTAAACTTATTTACTGTTTTCGTCCTTCCGATCCCGCTTGAACGCGGCCTGGTGTCGAAATGTGAACCTCGGACCCAGAAGCATGGACGCCGCAACCATTAAGATGTTTGGCGGGAGGCTCAGTTACTTCTTTATTTTACGCTTCCTGTCGATTTCGACGACTTGCGCTAGCTTTCATCTGGTCGTTTGACCTGAACATAATCTGCCTCCGATGCAACGTAGGTGGCTCGTATTGTCTGATCCCAGACTTCTGCGTGCAACGCTGTTATTTTCATTTTATGAAGAACTGCAATCAAAAAGGGTGCTTGAGAATCAAAGCACGATACTCTTCAGGCATGGTCAAACTCTTGCAAGTGTGAAATTCTTGCAAAAATGTATGGCGCCTTTGGAGTATTCATTGATGAAGTGTTTGGTTATCAGGCGGCCAGACGTTTCAAAGTTTGTCCGGGGCTACAAAATTCGAAGCACAGGAAATGAAACTTACACCTATTTTTCACTCGCAGGAGATATTACAGAAAGCTCCGAATAATAATAATATATGTGGTTTTCCACGCCAAAACCACGATATGAGGCTTGCCGTAGTGGAGGGCTCCGGAAATTTCGACCACCTGGGGTTCTTTAACGCGCACCTAGATATATAGTACACGGGCCTCTAGGAATTTGCCTCCATCGAAATGTGACGGCAGCGGCCGGGATCGAACCCGCGACTTTCGTGTCAGCATCTGAGCACCGTAAGCACTGTACCACAGCGACAGTTAGAAAGATCCAAAATGTCCCTGTCCGCGAGATTTTCAGGACTCACCCATAAATAGTACGAGCGCCAAAACGAGCACCACTCCTTTGGATCCCATGACGACGGTAAGGGAACCGGACAGGTCTCAAAACGGAACGAGACTGACCACGGCTGACCCTTGTCGGGGTCCTTTTCAAGGGCACCGTCAACAACGCCACACGAGCCGGGTGGTGGCGGAGAGGAGGGTGACGTATCGATAAGGCACATAGAGGATTGCGTCCGCGCTCGAAAAATCCTGTTTTCGCCGTCCAATGCCTGGTCAGAGACCTCTAGTGCTGATCACCCCTACCGCTGAACTATCTTGTCTTCGCCGACGGCACTGGCCAGTGAGCAAGGCGGAACAACCGGATCCTGAAGATTCCCTGTCACTGCATAGGAACAGTTCATTCGCTCGTGCGTTACGTCACACGTGGCCCCGCATCGGGGCAAGTTGGGCGCATTGGTTGGCCGAGATGACGGGGCCTGGTGGGGTGTCTGGTGGGTTGTCTGGACGTAGGTTGCGCAGTACAAATCAACACAGGTTACCACGTTTCAACTGTCCTCAGGCGAGCTTTCGCAATTTTACGCGCAACGGGAGGATCAGTTGCGGTGCCGAGCATTGCGGAAACCATTTAAAATTCTGCGCAAGTACACTGCAGGCGTGCATCTTCGGCATACCAGAAACACGATTCACTGCCTACAACTAAGGATGAACGGAAGAAGCGGAAGAGATGCTATCACTTTTATTTTTGAGGGAGAGGACAGCGTCTTGCTTCAGCAAGGCAATAAAACAGCAGTCCACGTGTCGCAGATTACGTGCTGGTTATTCTGGCAAACAGAAGGAGGGAAAGGACAGATAAGTTTATTTCTGGCGTCCTTGAAAACATTTAAATAAGAAGTGAAACAGGCCGTGGAAGTCAAGCTATGTCGCGCACACGTACTACGAGTGCGAGCCTCGGCTTAGGAGCACGTGCAAGGCCAGATAAAAGGTTCTTTATTACGCACGTCTCTTGAAGGTGTATCTACAGCTTGGGCAATTCGGCGCTCGGATAAACAACCGCGTCGACATAAAACCTAAGTTTTCTTTGTCTGTTTCTCTTCATCACAATCAAATGAACTTCTAATGAGATGCCAAATGCAAAGCAATGTTCTCTCTAGACCCTCAAGCGTGTTCTCTTGGAAGAAAATTGTTTCAACAGCGAAGCTGTTTAGCAAATTGCTCCTTCTCCGGCGGACCAAAAAACTATCATCATCATAAACGGCTATGTGCCGCAGAAACCGGGTAAATCTCGCGTCTCATTATCATAAACGGCTATGTGCCACAGAAATTGGGTAAATCCAATTACCCACGACTGGTGCAATGAAAGTGAAGAAGGCAACAGTTAGCCCAACAAAAAGAAAGAGAGAAAGAGAAAGAAAGAGGTAGAGAGAAACAACGAGAGAGATAATAAAAGCCTTGAATAGTATAGTATAGCAAGGAGGTGAGAAAGGTAAGTGAGGGTGAGGAGGAGGGAAATACATATAGAAAGAGATAGAAAGAAGTAAAGAGACAGATAGAAAGAAACAGGCACGAAAGGGTTGTATGTGCACTAAGTTTATATGTACACGTCTCATAGAATTTTTTTGTTACTAAGATCACAAAACGACAATCTTGGCCCTAAAGTGTAGCGGCGAACGCTTGAACAGACGCCAGGAACTGTTATAGATGATTTTCTGTTTAAATGAGATTAGCCTCGCATTAGTTTACTGGAGAGCTGATAGTCGGTGTACTTTCCATTCATTCTGTGCGTTTACCAGGTCTGTAGCCAGGAATATTTTTCGGGGGGGGGGGGGGGGGGGGGGGGGCACTTGCTCAAAACGTTGTCTATTTGAGAAAAATGCCTATTTTTATTATTTATTTTTGGTGAAAACACGTACTTCACCAAAACTTCGGGGGGGGGGGGTGTAGGTCCGGATCCCATGAGTAAAAAAAAAAAAAGTGTAGGTCCGGATCTCATGAGTTACCTCCCGGTAATGTTCAGTTGTTGTCGGGGGGGGGGCCTAGCCCCCCCCCCCTGCTACGAGCCTGGTGTTTACTTATGCGTAAGCTATCGTGGCATAGTTGCGTGATTCAGTTGAGCGATATGTATACAGGAATATTGCAGGGAAACACTGGGTGCATTGCTTTCTCCGCCTTTGTGCATACGCGTTTATTTTTAGTTTCACAGGACACAGACAATTTAAATTATGTCTTTTTAAGGCCTAAAATCTTAGCAGAATCATGGGATGTGAAGTGATGCAGTGATGGGCACCACCCGCCACTTATATAGGGATCGAACGGATGACCATATGCCAAGATGATCGACTTTGTGAACGGCAGTTTCAGAGTGGGCTTACGAAAAAAAAAATCTTTCTGAATGACAAGCACTCTTTATTCGACTAAATTTCTACGGAAAGTCACGAAACATATAGTTCACAACTATTGCGACAATCATTGCCGGTAACTGCATCAACGACCATTTGTCCCTAATATTTCACGTACAATTTGTGGGAACCACGCCCACCGGCTATCGCGAAATAGCGCCACGTGCTGCGCAGAGGCGGTGCGCGTGGCCCAGCTGCGCGGCTTAAAAGGGGCAGCCTGCGCGCCGCTCAGGGGAGACGTGCCTGGGATGCCAGGAAGGACGGATGCTGCCACCCGCGCTGGCCGATTGCTGCTGCCGCCGATCATGGTCGTCACCTCGTCGTCTCGTGTGCCTGGACCGACCCCGCCGTATGCAGCGTAGAGTTAAATAAATTGTTGTTGTTGTTTGTTGCGAGTTGAAGCCTCCGTCTTCCTTGCTTTAACTGCGGACGGGACGCAGCAAGCCCAGTACCCACAAATTGTGCAATTTTGTACAGTGCATATATGCACAATTGTTCATACGCGGCCTGCAATTGGCCACAGTGGATTTCCGTGACAGGGTGGGAACCTTGTCCCCAAGGAAATACGGCGCTTTGAACTTTACAGCGAAAGTTGGACTTCCCTTACTTTGGAGAGACTGTCTTTTTTGTCAGCTTCGTCATAATTCAAACGAAAACTTATTTTGCGGCTCCATCAGAAACAAACTCGATCGCTATCCTAATCGTTGTGCCACTTTTCACAGCGTGAGCTGTTATGGCATCGCTGCAACTGCCTATTCTGGTGGTGATGCCGTCCGCCGCCACAACCGCCAGTGTACATCGTAGATACTGCTAACAATGGCAAAAAGATGCGTTTGTTTCTGTTGGGTTCGAACCACAACACAAAAGAAGAAACACAAAATGCCGTCATAAGGTTGGGCCTTGATCAGATTGAAGCCGCGGTCGCCAGACGCGTAAAACTGCCCACGCGATTTGAGCATTCAAATAAGCCTGATCCTCCAGTGGTATTGGATGCAAAGACAAAGCTCCGAAAAGAGTTCTTTGCGGCAGTTGACTGCGTGACATCCGAAATAAAGAAAACGGTTTGACCAGAGCCGTATATTCCCGAAGGAATATACGGCTCTGGGTTTGACCAACCAGGCGTGGACTATCTAGCCAAGCTTGAATGCGCGATCGTCAACAGTACACGTGGACAGGGATTAACCGAGGAGGCACTGAAAGAAGCGCTCGAAGTCCACAGCACAGAATTTGATCTAGACAGGCTTGTGGCACAGCTATCTACTCCTTCCAACAGTTATTTCTGGGGCAGGTGTCAACACTGTTGAAGATGTGGCTGAACAACTGAGGTCCGAGTCTCAAACAGTTCGGAATCTTTTGGACCAGGTTGTGAAACTTGTGCAGCTTTTGTTGACTGTACCGGCATCAGCGGCATCAGGATAGCGCTCTTTTAGTGCACTCCAGCGAGTGAAGACATATCTTCGCAGTCGCATGACGCAGGCCCGTCTCACTCATCTTCTTCTCCTGCACACCCACCGGGAAAGAACAGGAAAGTTATCTCTGGATAAAGTCATGAACGAATTTATAACGAAAACGGCCGAACGCTCAGCAGCGTTTGGTTCATGCTAGCTGTGTTTTTTTTTTCGCAACCCAGTTATATGGTCGAGTACTGAGTGTCCTGTGTTTGTAATCGACGCACCGGCGCATTTGATTATCAGTCCAATATAGACGTATTTTTGTTTCCTTCCTTATTCCGCGTATTTCTAGCTGTTGTCATTTATGTAATGCACTCTGTCATCGTACAGAATAATGTGTATCACCTATTTGTGAATCCATGATACATTACCTTTTGTTCGCACTTATACCCTTTGTGCTTATCTGCATCATTAAATCTGCATTCGTCTACATTGTATAACTTCAGTTGACATACTATCGGCCATTAATTTTTTTCTTGCGTGCGGAAGTGCTGAAATAAATGCATGAAAGGGGACGCTTACCTTAGCGAAATTTTTTAATGAAGTGCATCTTTCCGTTGTTCAGATAATGTGTGTCACATGATTAAACAGATCATGTTTGTAATTGTGACGGCTCACTTTAGTAAATAAACATTGTTAGTGTAAATCGTTCTAATTTATGTGTGACTGTTTTCGTTTGAAGACGGGAAATGACGTCTTTATTGATGTGACGCTAGAAATACACTAAAAATACAAGCCTTTTGCTCAATTAAGGTAATATTTAAAAAATCAATCATGAGCAATGGTAGAGGAAACAGCCATTTCAAAGCAGCTAAGTAGCAAGTATGCCTATATTTTATTGTGCAGCCTTAGTCAAATTATACAGACAACCAGGGAGTGCTACCTTTCACATCGTGACCTAAACCGTATACACAACCAACACGATTGTTTGCAGTTGTTTTATCGCTATGGATATGCATAAACTATAGAGAAAGATGTTTTACTTAATCAGAAAATGCAAATTACTACGAGACAGTTGCTCCTAATTTAATAGAAAAAGTTAGCAGAGTAAAAAGAAAGGATAATAATGGTCATGGTTGAGATGCCCATCTTAAAGCTGACAAATCTTCTCTGTAAAGTCACACGTACGCTAAACAAATCAGAAACGTGCGTGTACGTGTGTATTTTTCGCGCGTGCGCACTTGTTTGTGTGCGTGCACATTAGAGTATGGTTCCAAACGTTATCCTGTGACCAGCCGGAAATCGTGGCTTAGCGGTTATCTCGAGCCCCCCTGCCGCGAAAGACTTCCGGAGCCTCTGGGCACTGATGAGCTTTAGTTGCTTAAAGGGCCCCTCACCAGGCCAAATAGCAAATTTTAGTTAGACGCTGGAAGTTGTTGTGTGCCGAATGAAGAGCAGTATGCCGCAAGAATTTTTTAAATTGGTTCATTACGAGCTGAGAAAAACAATAATTTGTAGTGGCGCGAAACCATGATGGGAGGAGGCAAGTTTCAAACCACTGCCACTCGCCCCCGTGTAGCCTCAGCAAGCCAAATCCCTTCCCTGCCCTCTTCACTTGACACATACGCATGAACACGTCATGCGCATGCATGGTCACGTGCGCATGACGTGCCCGAGCCAGCCCGAGCACGCGAGCGGCGTTGCACGGCCGCTTCCTCTTTTTTTAGGGGCGAAGCTCCTTAAGGCGGCACCCGTTCGTCCCTCGTAGTCGTCGTGGTCGTAGTAGTGAGTAACAAGTCTTACGCTTTGACCTCCAAGGTGGTGCCGGTGGGAGATTTCTCCTGTGCGTTGTTGAACAATAAAAAATTCGCAGCGTGCGCGTTAACTAAAAGCCGAATTCTTCTGTCTCTCATTCCCCATTAGCAGCCATTGGCATGTTCCAGTAGGAAACGTTAGTAGAAGTAGAAGTGTAAGTGTTAGCTAAAAGCCGACTTCTTCTGTCTCTCATTGCTATTAGCAGCCATTGTTTACCTCCAAGGTAGTGCCTGGTGAGATTTCTCCTGTGCGTGATAAACAATAAAAATTTTGTTCAAAACGCCGTTGATTGATGAAATAAACCAACGAAAGACGCCAGATGTTTTGTAAAAGCAGAACGAAAGAAACGCCAGATGTTTTTCTTAAAGTGTAGTAGTAGTAGTTGTATTTAGCCACCTCGCCCGATCGTCAACGGGCGAGGTGGACCGGCAACGGCGCGAGGACCCTGCCGTACGAGAGCTAAATCACACTAAAAGACATACTTTGCGGGCGATACACTCTAGTGAGCTTTCAACTTTTCGTCTTAATGTACATGATAAAGAATTATTTCTACGAAAAACGCAAGGCACACCTTGAACAATATGTTTGGTTTTGGGACGCTAAATGGAACCATGAGGCGATGCGAAGCCGGAGCACTTGCACGATCGCGTTCCGTTGGCTTTCGTTGGGCATGCTACCGACCTCGCGTCGAGGAACGCGCGCGACGCGCGTCCTGTCTTCCCTCTAGCCTTGCCTTTAATTCGCACAGGGCGAGCGGGGAATGCGGTCGCTCTTGGCGCTCTTTCGCTCGGGAGCGGACTTCTTCCTTGCATTTCACCGATCACAAGTGATAATGAAGGGACCACGTAAACCAACAGTACAATAAAAAGTTTGATGTTTAATATATACACAGTGATTCCACTCCTGCGCCAACTGCGCCAAAGTGCGCCAAATTGTATTTACTGCGCCATCCTGATAATATCGACGAAATTTGCGCCAAACTGCGCCAAAGTCTCGGGTTTGGGGGCGTCTATCACCGGCAATCGCACCCCCGGCGCGTCAGAACATGTGCAGCTCGATCTTGGGGCTGCCAATAAAGTCGCAATCATGGACCAAGAATTATTCCGCTGAATAAATAGCGCTCGCGCGTAGGTTCCGAGTAAGCCACGATGCCATGCACGGTGCCGACGCAGCTTATGTTCTGCAAGTCGTCTCGACAGCAAAACGCGCTCTCCGCAGAGGCTCGTGACGTCTAGGCCTATCGGTAGCGAGAAAGTGCGACGGCGATTCATCGGCGGACGTCGTCTGTTCCAGAAGCGCTGCTGATAGCTCGTTTCAAGCGTCGCACGGCACGTAAGGAAAGCAATGTTCAGTAATAACTACATGAGTGCCGCTAAAATGTCTGTCACTTCTGTTTCCGGACATCGCAGAGTGAAATCTGGGATCGCTCGCAGTAGATATATGGGACAATATCGAATTTTCCTTGCTTCGCGTTTATGGAAGAGCACGCGAACGGTGGAAACGCGTTGACACTTTTCCTCAGATATGCTTTATCCATGGATCTTCATCCAGAACAGCTTTTTCGTAATTCCTTCCGCCAGCACGTCCGAGTTTGTAATCACTCTGCGGTAAATACCCCTAAAAGGCCCTGCCCTTTCGAGCTCACGTGCTAGGGTTCCAATTCGAATTTTTTGCTTGCTTTTTTAAAAATGTCATGTTATTAGTAAAATCATATCTCCTGGTCGGAGCAGCCGCAAATGCGCAGCTGTCAGTAGCGGGCCCGTCGCTGACGGCCCACAGCGAAGCGGCTACGCCATGTTACACGTCCGCCTCTCGCTTTCGGGGGTCAATAGCTAACGGTTAAAAAAACTCAGTTTCGCTTAAGAGCGAAGCAATGAATTCGATACCAAAAAATTGTATTGTGAAACGAAGTAAGACTAGCAGCTAACTCTTTTGGATCCGATCTCGCGTAACTCAACAAAACGCTAGTTTAAGGGAATATGGCCCCTCCAGGAACCGAAGCGTTTTCTTGCTCTGAGTTCTCTAAACGCGAAGTAAGCGTTGAGAGCACAGCAAGTTTACGAGCCGTCTCCTAATGCCTCGAGATAGCGCGCGCGCAAGCGAGCGACTGCGCCCTTCGAAAGATGCGGTCCCCCCCCCCCCCTTCCGCTCCCGCGTCCCTTCATGCTCCTTACGAAAGACGGGCGGGGCGTTTCCTCTCTGTTTGATGAGCAATCGACGGTAGGCCCGCACGCGGGAAGATGTTATCTCATGCGCTGTCCGTGCGGCGGAGACAGACGGCCGGCTAGTTAATCTCCGCTTCAGCCGCGTTCGTCGCCAGCGCTCGCAAGCTTTTACCCGCGGCTAGAATGGACGTGGTGACGTTAATAATTTGGACTTTATACGGAAAATTACGGCAATGGCGACGGCAAAAATCCGCCGAGAGTATCCATATAATTGCTAACGCAAGGGTCAATGTACGGGGCAGATTTTGCGCCCCCCCCCTCTTAGGTGATTAGGGGGGGGCGGCGGCCCCCACCCTGCCCCCCCTGTGCGCACGCCTATGCTCCTGAGATGATTTTTTCCATGAGATTTGCAATGAATCGAAATATTTCTAGCCTTCATACGAGCCCCATAATAATACTCAGGTGCTTGAATGTTAATGCAATATGCTTCTGTATTGCACCCCAGGATGTAAAATTCGCTGCTCCAAAGTGCTCCCAGATGCAAAATTATCTGCTCTAAAGTGCTCCAAGATGAAAATTTGGCTGCTCCAAAGTGCTCCAAAACGGAAATTTTGCTGCTCCAAAAATTGCTCCAAGTCAGAAGTCCTCGGTAGCATCACTGTATACACGATGTTTCACACTCTTTATATTATGTACTGGGCGCATTTCACGGAAGAGTTTCACGGTTTACAGATGATTCCCTCCGTAGCTTCGCCCCACTCATCATCATTCACCCCGTGGATATGCTGTGATTTTTTTCTAACTACTCTATAATTCATTAGTCATAGAAATCATATGTGGTCACTTCTACCTAAAATTAATCGTTTCTTGGCCAATCCCCCAGAGTGGGTGTGAGCCATGCATCAAGGAAATCATCATCATCATCAACAGGCAGCGCCTGTCCTGTGCCTTTTTTATGTAGCGGCCGTGGGCGTTTTGTCGGCGTTCTCTGCGGTGTACTGCCTGTTTCAGCGGGACGGGCATGAAAGTTGCGACATTTGTACGGGCACGACAGTGGCGGTATCATGAGCCAGTGCCGCATTAACGATTACTTGGACGCGGTAGAATAAATGAGCATAATGAGTGATCGAACGCGCCAGAACATTACATTCGTTTCAAGGGCTGGCGTCTGCTCGATGCGCTAACCGCGGGGACACGAACGCATGGGAAAGGGAGGCACATTAGCCCCGCATCTCGCTGCAATTCACGAAAAAAAAAAGAACGAAAAAGACGCACACATTCCCTCTGTGTGTCTCATTATTTCTCTCAAGTTTTATTAATCTATTCAAGCAACAAATTACACAGACTACACATGTCGTGTCAAATAATTATCGCAGTGTCACGTGCTACTGTTGGCGACGTCAGAGCACAGTCATCTACGCAGAGGAACGACGTCACAGCACTACCATCTACGTAGGGCCATTTTCTCACCTACGTCATCCCCTCGTTCTCTAAAGCGCGCGTCCGCGAGAGGAAGGGCAAGCAGCGTTCACCTTGAAATTTGACCCATTTCCGCGGCGCGTAGCGTTGTAAATTTTGGCAGACGTGAGCGTGAACGCCCAGTGTATGCATTGCGCTCGTTAGCTCAAAATTGTCAAACCTGGTGAGGGGCCCTTTAAGATGTTCTTTTATTTTACGGTCGTGGTCCCGCTACAGCGAAATATTTCTATCGAGTAAAGTCTGAGACTTCGCTACTCAAACTGTCCCCAAGAAATAGAAAAAAAAAACAGACAATGGAATAAAACGGAGTTGCGGCGCACAATTTTAACTTGGGGCGAAATTTATGCACAGCCACCCGTGTGCCTAGATTTAGGTACGCTTTGAAGGATCCAGGTGTTCAAAATTAATCCCGACGGCGTGCCTTACATTTATGTCGTATAATTTCACGCAAAACCTCATCCTTTTTTTTTTTCACATTATCTTGAGCGTTTGTGTCGAGTTGTTATAAATTCATGGGAGGCAGCGGACATTATTATATCGAAAAAAAAAGACACTTGTTCCATAAAATAACCGGATCTCTGTTGCACATCACTGTTGTGCAGGTACTCAATCGATGAAAGCTCTGTGCTAAACTCTTAACTGCGTATGCGTATTCGCGTGAACAATGCTATTGAACTCATTGCACAGGAATATGGGCTGTTATACAAATGAACAAGAAGTAAACACTTAAGTAGTTCAGTCGTGCTACAGCAGTGCGTAGTACACAGAGCACAAGCTAAACACGTAAAGAGAAAACAACAAAAAACATCATATAGTGCGTAAGCGCAGACTGTCACCCAGGGCGAGCATCCCTTTCATCGGCAGATTACGCTTCTCTCACTAGTAATAAAAACGATGGATGGTCTTCGTGCATCGATTCAACAATGAGGAGTGTATATATTACCAGAAAGCAGCAATCAACGCATTTTATTCGCCGACAATCGGCTCAAACCGCTCACAACGAAGCGCCGCTGTGTGCATCTATATACGCACCTGCGACCACCTCTCCACACTAACTCGGCGACGGCTGTCACCTATAGGTCGATCTCGCGGCCAATACCCTGAACACTCCATTGTCGTCAATTTAACCATCATAGGCTCACCAATAGAAAAGAAAACCAAGGTTACAGATTCATTTTTACCATTGTAAACCACACTTCTTTATGTATGTTCGTATGTATGTGTGCGCACTTAAAAAATTGAAAAATTTCTGCCCCCCCCCCACCCCCCTCCGTCTACGCCAGTGGGCTGTATGCATCAGTGTAAGCCAGTTATATTACAACTAATAACGACCCCTCGCTGTTCCAACGTTTCGTCCCTTTGCCGTTTTCCTGTAGGTGCTGATTGTTCGAAACATATTCGGTATTTCGAATGTGCCCCGTTCTCTTACAGTATCAAATCGAATATAGCGCTATTCTATTCGCTATTCAAAATTTTCTAATATTTGCACAATTTCAAATATGAAAGTTACCGCGTAACTCATGAAGCAAGCGTATTGGTTGGACTTGCAGCGCCGTCTCTCGACGTTCTTAAGAAGTACGACGTCTCTTTCAGGGACTCCGAGACCCACAATTTCGCCTATTCTAGCCTGCATGGATGCCATTGTGCGGCTTCAAATCGTAAAAACAATGACGGCCTTTATGAATGCTCGCTGGCATGTTGTGTGCCAGCTTAGCTTCAGCTATAGAGGGAACATATTCGCATTAGTGCCGACTTCACGTTACAAATACAACTGTAGTGTCACAGAACGATATTATTATTTTCCATGTTCGCTTTCCTTTCTGTTACATTCTCCATAAGACATGGAATTTTGCTCACTTGCACGTACTTTATTTTTTGTTCCTATGACCTCCTTTTAATTTATTGCCAAGAAAAGTCGTATCGACATGCTGTTACTGCAGTCTTTTTGGGCACTTTGACCCATAAATGGATACTAGGTAAAGTAGGTGCTCTCGGACTACGTCGTTTCAGAGCACTTCCACTAAGCATATCACGTAGTCAGAAAATGAAAAGGCTCCTTTTATTCATTTATTTATTTATTTATTTATTTATTTATTTATTTATTTATTTATTTATTTATTTATTTATTTATTCTATCAGCAAGCCCTCTCGCGAACGCTGTTGTCGGCTTGCAAAGCGACGCCTGCATCTATGTCAATGAGCACTTGTGCCCGGAAATGAAGAGAATACTGGGGATGGCGATTTCACGAAGGCGTGAACATGGTTTGGAAGTTCGTTTGGATAAGAAATGGAAACATCTTTGCCCGTCGCATGGAGACGTTACCTGTCGTGGCAATTTGTCGAGAAAGTGATGTTGAAAAAATTAGCAGCGCTTCCCAG
>NC_051181.1:108988186-109004064 GCF_013339695.2 Rhipicephalus sanguineus
GGCTGTCGAACCTCTCAAATTTATTTCAAATTTTATGTATTATTGCCTGATGAGTGACAGAAGAGATCCGCAATTTTTTTGCCGCCAAAAATTTTTTCGAAGCACAGGAAATCAATAATGACTAAGAGGGAGTGGAGCGCTCATCCGCTCTTCTGTTTTGGCCAACTTTCGTTTGATGTTGCACAAAATATATTGAATTAGTAGCTGAAATTTATTTACCTAAATATATGCATGTTTTTGCTTCTGCTCAGGTATTTTTAGTTTTTTTGTGGTAGTGTAGATGTTTTTATAAAAAACCTCAAAAATGGCCCATGGCAAAATTTTTCTTTACTTTGAAGGTCTTTATCTCAAAAAAATTGCAGCAGAGCGACAAAAATTCCGCATTACGTTCTTCGCATGCTTATCTACCAAACTGCCAAATCTTGATTTATATACCTTTTCAGTAAGAGATATGATCGGGCTAAGTTCAAGAAAACCCGAACAATGGAAACTTCTGACGACAATTAAAAAAAAACCCATTTTTTTAAATTTCTTAAACTTGTCCACTTATTCTCCTCCACATCAGCTTTCACAATCATTAAAACATGTTGCATAATGTCGTTGCACTAATAGTTACGGCCCCTCCAATGAGACCTTAGGCAAGGATGGCAATTCCGACTTCTTGCCCAGCAAGTGGTATAAAATTTCAGGCAGGATTGAATTTCTTTTATTAAAAGGCCAGCAGGTACCTAAAAAGGTGTCGCTGGCACTGAAGACGTTAATTTTGAAAATATTTGGTCACTGCAGCGGCCACGAGCGCGGGCTACCGATCACGCGCGCGCTCCCGAGATGCTCGTTGTAAGAGACGGCGCAGTGAGAGCTCGTTTTCGCGTCCTCAGACCGACTGAGTTCGAAACAGCAACACACCTATCGGGTGACTTGAACGCACGTGCACTGGAGCTTCGCTATTCTATTCCACAGCTTTTCGCATCTCAGCTAGGCGCTGATAACACGGCGAGATGGAAGCAAGATGAAAACTCTATAAGGGAGCTGAGCGCTCGCTTCACGCACGCTGCTGCCACAGAAAACTGCGCTGCGCCAGTTGCGATCAGAGGAAAGCATGAACGTGGCGCTTTAGTGGCAAAGCAAAATAGGATTGTCAAAGGAAAGAAAAGCAAAACTATCGGTAACCGGATGCGCTTGCCTATATTAGATATCGGCAGCAGACAGCCTGAACTGGCCGCGCGTTCGGTGCGCTGTTCACACTTTATTCGGCGCGGATAGTTCTTGTGCTTTGCTCTTACTCTACTCCTCCTGTGCGTCTCATGACGAGAAAGTATAGCTCTGAATGAGGTCTATTGTGGAGACTACCTTTCGAAGCACAAGAAGCTTAAAGGAGTACTGACACGAATTTTAAAAAAATTCGAATTGTTCCTCTAAGTAAAAATACTGGTGTCGAGAAACCTAAAACGACTATTGTGGTGCCTGGGAATGCATCCTATATATTTTAATTAGCGCCACCTTAAAAAGACACTTTCGGTTTCGATATCGAGGGGGTGGCTTCTCAGTGCCTTTTCATAGCAGTGCGACGTCACGGAGATACAGAAACTCGCGACGTACTAACGGGAAATCCGTCATCTGCTCGTGGTGCAATAGACAACGATGAGTGAATTGTCGTCCAGGGACCCTGACAGTGATTTCTACGATTTAGGCTGCATGCAGGACGCAGAACTCGCGAACTCGGAGGAACTGTCTTGACTCGTCGGGATAATGTCCTTGCAGTGTGGCTGGCTTGCAAATGCTCAGCGACGAAAACTTCAAAGTCAAATTAAAATATTTATACGTGATCTCCGACTCCAGTGTGTGGACAGCGTGGACACTGCATACCGACGAAGCAAAAAAAATGTCCTTTTGCGATTCTCAAATTCGTGTCAGTACTCCTTTAATTATTGCAAAGAAGCCAAAATTTCGCAGAGTTACCGACCTGGATATAAATGCTTTGAAGGAACGTTTAACGTCCGAAAGATCAGTGACTGTCAGTGAGACGGACTACTTGTGCTAACGCGTGCTTTTGCTACCACTGCAATGAAAGATCTTCACGGAACGCACAGTATATACGATGACATTCTTATGCCCCTTGAAAAAGAAATCGACGCAATTAACCAGATCACTGCGACTACCGGTGCACGTGCGTTCAAGTCACCCGAGAGGTGTTGCTGTTTCGAACTCAGTCGGTCTGAGGACGCGAAAACGAGCTCTCACGGCGCCGTCTCTTACAACGAGCATCTCGGGTGCGCGCGCGCCTGATCGGTAGCCCCGCGCTCGTGGCCGCTGCAGTGACCAAATATTTTCAAAATTAACGTCTTCAGTGCCTGCGACACCTTTGTAGGTACCTGCTGGCCTTTTAATAAAAAGAAATTCAATCCTGCCTAAATTCTATACACTTGCTGGGCAAGAAGTCGGCATTGCCCATCCTTGCCTAACGGTCTCATTGGAGGGGCCGTAACTATTAGTGAAACGACATTATGCAACATGTTTTTAATGATTGTGAAGCTGATGTGGAGGAGAATAAGTGGACAAGGTTTAAGAAATTTAAAAATGGGGTTTTTTTTTAATTGTCGTCAGAAGTTTCCATTGTTCGGTGTTTTCTTGAACTTAGCCCCATCATATCTCTTTACTGAAAAGTTATATAAATACAAGATTCGGCAGTTTGGTAGATAAGCATGCGAAGAACTTAATGCGGAATTTTTGTCGCTCTGCTACAATTCTTTTTTGAGATAAAGACCTTCAAAGTAAAGAAAATTTTGCCAATTGGGCCATTTTTGAGGTTTTTTTATAAAAACAATATACACTACACATAAAAACTAAAAATACCTGAGCAGAAGCAAAGGAGATGATTTTCTAAGGGCTCGTTTATCTTTGTTAGACACAATATTAATGAGAACTAACAGACAATAACGCCTAGGAAAGTATAGGGGGTGTTATCTGTAGTATTTAGAACATAAATGTGAAGAAAGTAAAGTGGACGAAAGATGAACTTGCCGCCGGCAGGGACCGACCTGCGGACCTTCGAATAACGCGTTCCGATGCTCTACCACTGAGCTACGGCGGCGGTCATCCTCCCGTCCACTTTTTGGGGTATATATGTTGATTTTAAACGTAGGAGTGTTAGTCAGCGCCAATCGCAGCCATGGCGGCGAGTGTAGAACACTCTTTTTTGCCTGGTGGCGTCACGTAGCACGTGATCTTTTTACGAGATAACACTCCTACGTTTAAATCAACATATATACCCCAAAAAGTGGACGGAGGATGACCGCCGCCGTAGCTCAGTGGTAGAGGCATCGGACGCGTTATTCGCAGGTCGCAGGTTCGGTCCCTGCCGGCTGCAAGTCATCTTTCGTCACTTACTTTCTTCACTTTATGTTCTAATACTACAGATAACACCCCCTATACTTTCCTAGGCGTTAGTGTCTGTTAGTTCTCATTAATATTGAGCAGAAGCAAAAACATAATATATTAGGTAAATAAATTTCAGCTACCTAACTTCAATATATTTTGTGCAATTCATAACGAAAGTTGGCCAAAACAGCAGAGCGGATGAGCGCTCCACTCCACCTCTTCGTCATTATTGATTTCCTGTGCTTCGAAAAAATTTTTGGTGGCAAAACAAATTGCGGATCTCTTCTGTCCACTCATGAGGCAATAATATATAAAATTTTGAAATAAATTTGAGAGGTCGACCAGCCATCGTTTGTTCGATCTTACGTGGAATCACCCCAACAGCAACATGCAATGCGCTCGTAAAACCGCAATGGAATGACTGAGACGTCTACTCTTTCTTTGATACAGGGACCACGAAACGCTGGAGTAGACGACGCTAATCATGTTTGTAATAATGCCGTCTTCTGTCTCACCAAATGTCGTCTGGCACACAGGAAGTCGTTAAAACGAACTTCCGGACACGTTCCCGAATCCCTGAAGCCTTTCCTACAATTTTAATTGAGAAGCCCTTAAAAGTTGACGAATTCGATATATCATTAAACTGTCTTGCAACACAAACGACATGACGTTATTTGCAGAGCTCAAAAAATGTCAATTACAAAACGAAAGCTCACACGAAGCGTTCTTTCAAGTTCGCAACATAAGTCTCTGAAATTGGATATTTAAGCAAGCTTAAGCAACGCACATTTTCCTATCGCATCACAGTGTACGTTTTACTTGTTAATCTTCAGGCCTTGCTCTGTTTTGCCATTCGACTTGGGTATACGGCAGTCCCCATCCGTTATTACACATTTGTTTTGCATTCATCAACCCTGCAATATTTCTTGTGCACATACCGTATGCGAATGTTAAATGATAATTCTTCATACAGAAGAAAAATTCGTGAACAGCGGGTGTCGCAGGAGACGTTTCGATAAGTGCGCTTGTGTCCTTCAAGGCGACAAGAAATGTCCGCTTGTCAAAACGTCGGCTCCAGCGACACACCGTGTTCACGAATTTTTTCATCTCTCCAAGCATCCATCTTCCCCTGAACGTCATACAATCCTCGGGAATTCGTTGCTAATTTTCATTCTGCAATTTATTATAATGCGATGTATAAAAATAAAACTGTCCTAGCCTCGCTAGGAAGGCTAAAATGATACAGTGAGAAGTAAAATAACGTTTTTTTTTCTTGTTCTTTTTTCTTAAGCAGCTCTTTTATTCCGAGCGGCTGTAACAGCAGCAAAGACATTCCCGAGGATCAGCATTCGCAACTTCGCCGCGGTTGCAGCTGCGCACACCGGAACCAATTAGTTTCCAAGCTTCGCTAGGAAAACCCTTTTGAAACGTGAGACAAGGAGATACAGCTACAACGAGAATTAGTTAGCGCGAGGAAAACATGCAACGCAGCTTCGCATTAACCAGTCGAGTTATATCAACCCGAGTAAGGAGTTATGCTTGTGACTAAGATGTAGCCGGTTCGACATACGGCCGCGGCGGTCGCAAGTGATCGGAGAAAGAGCGGGGTGTAGGGGGCGGATTGCAAGAACACTCATGCACTTATTGCCAACAGAACTCAGGTATACAGGTATAGGCTTAAAAGAACCCCCGTTGGCCAAACGTAACTGCGGGTCCTTCACAATGCCGTCTCTCAAAAGCCCAGATTGCTTTAAGACGTTAAATCAATCAGTTAATCAATCGATCGATCGATCAATAAATAAATAAATCAATCAATCAATCAATCTGTCAATCAGTCAATCTGACGTACGCAGTACTTTGCGGATAGACTACACTTCACAGTCGGCAGACTTTCTTGCAAACGCCGCATTTTCTGGGCTTTTATCCGTGGCAAAACGAGGACATGATTACGAGCCAGGCCTTTTAAGAGAACTTCTGGTTAATTCTGACAGCCTGGAGTTCCTTAACGTGCACCCAAATATAAGGGTGCTTTTGCATTTCGACACCATCGAAATGGCAACTGAAGCCGCGCCCCCGAGCTTAGAGGACCTCTGCTTAGAAGTCACCACAGCGGGTGGCCGCATCACTTTGAAAGAATCCTATCAAAAACGCATACCCTGCAGGTCGGAACTCCGAAAGTTCGGATAAGGCAATATTTCGAATAAAACGATTTTGTTTTAACGGTGCCTTTTTCTGGGCCGGCATGCAAAAAGCTTTTCTTCGTGAAGCTCCTTTTGCCATTGGTCGGCAGCCATCGCACATCGTTTGTAATCACGACTGGCTGACAAGAACAGTTCTATGGACTAAGTACTGGCACGATTATTTAAAGGAGCGACATTCGAGTGAGCGAGTGACTCCAAGCGACCGACTTCGAGTGACTTATAGAGCATTCCTGAGTGCAGCTCACCGTTCTGTGCTGTCCTCTTTTCTTACGAGTCTTGCTAGTGTCGCGATGACTTCCCTCCATCAGCAAAGTTTACATCGACAACCGTGGCGGCTCGTCTCGTAAAGAGAAGTGCTAGAGAACGCGTACGTGGGGAAGCAATTAGCCTTCTCAGAGTCGGTGATATACGAACGCGAGAATTTAATTACCCATTCAGTCACGGGCGACGGCGCATGTGTTTCAACTGCTACCGAAGGGCGCTGTTGAGTGCTTTCGGAGAAGAAAATTACGGCTCAGCTAACAGGTGGCACCCGTCAAGAGCAGTTGTATACGAGGTTCTTGTCAAGAAGGTTTTCTCTCTTTCTCAAGACGCAATTGTGGTTAAGGCAGCCATCACTATTTTTAAAAGCCCAGTGTGTCGAGACGTGTGTGTTAAGAACAATACTAATAACAATATCTGGGGGTTTTACGTGCGAAAACCACGGTATATGATTATGAGGCACGCCGTATAGTGGAGGGCTCCGGAAGTTTCCACCATCTGATGTTTTTAAAAGTGTGCCGACTTCGCACGGTACGCGGGCCTCTAGCACGTCGCCTCCATCGAAGTGCGACCGCAGCGGCCGGGATCGAACTCGCGACCTTCGGGCTATAGCAGCCGAGCACCGCATAACTACTGTGCCACCAAGGCGGACTCAGTCCAAGGACAAGGAACCGCCTATGTGCTGCGCAAGATCCCCAAACACGCTTTTCACGTTCCGCTATACGGGGTGTCCCACGTAACTTGAGCCAAGACTTTAAAAACGAAACGCGCTTCGGAAGCGAATTGAACCGAACGCACACTATTCTCACTAGCCTACAGTTACTCTTTTTTTTTTTTGTTCTCGTTAACTAACTCAATCATTCACTACGTTTAATTATCCAACCATTTTTGTTGTTGCCCGAAGACCCAAAGTACGATCGCAGAGTTGCAGAGCACCTTCAGTAACCACCAATTGAGTTGTTTCCTGCACTAAACGTCTCCCGTAGTCCATTTTTTTCCGCGGTGCAAAGGAAGCCATAGAAATATGAAAAAGCCACGTGACGGAACGCTTGCGCACCGCTATCGGGCTGCTCTCAATAGCGTGCAATCCACGTGACGTCACGAATCCAACTTCTCAGCTTGCGGGTACAACCATATGGCAGCTTCAGTGCAAGCCGTCTATGGCTGAAACATCGACTTTCGTAACAGCGTATTCAAACTGTTACACGTCAATATACGCGCCCATATGTGTGCTCACTTCGAGCGTAACAACCAGATATGTGCAACAACCCGAATCAAATCCAGCGTGATTACTCCGACTATCATTAAAGCTGCTGTCGTTGAATTCAGCGCACCTCTGATACTACTATAATAAACAGAATAAAGATTTGGACAGGAATGAAAAATACGCAAGGAACAATGAAACCAACGATAAGCTTGCGCTTGGCTAGTTGTAACAACATTACTCGGACAGAGCGTTGATACGGTAAATTATACACACGAGAACAACACGGACAAAGAAAGCGCTATACGTTACGTTAAGAAATGTGGGTAGTTCGCTCTTGTGCCCCTTTCGCGCGAGAACCAGTGCGCAATGAACAACTACAGAGCTGGTCACAGAACAAGGTTGGCCTATAAGGCGACATGAGTAAGTCGTCAGTCGCACTGCGAAGTTCTGCGAATGTGCCGGAATGATGTCATCGATGTCGTCGTTATTCCTGATCAAGTTACACTCGCAAGACAAGTGATCAAAACTTGCCTACCTAAACAATATCGGCGAAATCAGTCATTCAGCCGTGTCATCATCTGTAAGACCTGCACGGCCTGAACTTCTCGACGCCGATTCATCACGTTCATATCGTGGCGCATTTATGAAAAGTCGCGCTGTTACTTCTACATTCGTATTTTATTTTATTACTTTTAATTTTCTTGCTTTCATATTACTATTGCACTAACGAATCTCTATATCTGCTTCTAGCGTTGTCACAATGCCAGCTGAAAATTGTGAACGCTAACTCCATTATGAACACATAGTAATTGGGAGCTGGTACTGTTACGATTGAAATGTGAAAGCTGAAGCGTCATACTAAAAGTGCATGCTTCATTCGCGTTCCTCACTCAATTTGGTTATCCTGAAAGTTCGCCCCTTTCCACATCGAAGCTGCATACGGCTATGTTCTGGAGGATAGCATCCGCGGACAAAACACTCGTAGAACAACAATTATCGGCGAACCAATGAAGTCGACTAATCCAGCGTTTTCGCGAAGAAAAAGAAAACGGGCACAGCGTAAAAGTAAACAAAGGTAAATGATTTCGCCTACATGGCCGAATGACGTCAACAACTTTGTCTCAAAGAAAAGACCACTTACACAGAAAACGAACGTCATGCCATTTTTGTACTTTCGTAACAACGGGATTTAATATGTACGTACTATAAGATTTCATTTTGAGACCACCGCTGGCCGCTGTCGACGAGATAATGTATACGTCGTGTGCAAGACTGGAATCTTTAAGTGTCTTTATTCGCTAAACATAGTCAATGATGATTATATAAATCCACTATAGCAGGGGGCGGCAACCTGCGGCCCGCGGCACAGTATTATGCAGCCGTAGTAAAACTTGTTGGGCTAGTTGGTACATGCCTGGTACATGGTGGTTCTGTCTTAAATTCTTTCTCGATGGTAGGTGTCTCCTTTTTTGTATTTCAGTAATTATGCGGCTCCCGGCATGACGTCAGAACCATTCTCCTCCCCCTACTTTTGTCACTTCCTATCTTAAGGCCGACATGGCAGTTATTGACCTCAAGTGGTGTTTACAAAGGAACAAAGAAAGATCGCTTCTAGTCTGCATTTTCCTCCATCTTCACAGATAACGTCTTCACTTCCTTTCTTTGCACAGATAAAAAAAAAGGGGGGGGGGGGGAAGGATTCTTCGTCGAAATACTAGGTCAGAGAAGGACCTTCATCCAAGGAAAAGAGAAACTCGTGTCCGGTACGCTCGCAGACGTTAAGGCTTTTGAGCCGAAACCAACCTTTTCCAACAGCGGTCTAGTGAGTCTAACCAACGCCTCCTATACATAGGAGGCGTTGGTTTAACCTTTGTCACTTCCCTTGCTACAAAAGCTTTGTGCGAGATACGAGCACACCGCTTCCCACAGAAACACTCTGTCAAGTATTACGGGGTTTAAAGAGGTAGTTCCATGTTAGGTTCTCTGATTTTCAAAAACATTAGAACAGCATCCTATCCATTCAAAATCGTTTTTGAGGTGCGAATATGTACCTGTTGGAACTGGCTGATCTGCAGACAGACGGTGAGCTCAAGGACGCATTTGATGCGAAATACACTGGAAAGGTTTACGCTGGTCTCACAAACTGAAAGTTTTCGAGTTTGAAGAAACTAGCAGCAGCCATGAGAACAGTCTACGGCAGTACATATATACGTCTGCGGACAGATTTTTCTCGAGAATGAACTTCAAACTAGCGTTTCCGACAAACCGATGAACACCTCCACGAACTTCTGCGTCTGTCAGAGAAAAACCTTGATGTATATATTTGCGAGTTGGCTAAGAATGTGCAGTGCAAGAAATGTCATCGGAAGAGTTTTTATTTTGTTTTTGCCTATGCTTTCTAAATTGTTTCTAAATTGCAAGGCTGGTGACATGCGTGATGAAGATAATTGATTTCTATTCCAGTTTTGTACATTAGTGTCCATTTGCTGATTTCTTTCTTACCCTCCCCCCTTCTTGGTTTGCCGTGCGGCCCCCGGCGTGGCAACTTCATGCCACTCGGCCCTCCGCCTCAAAAGGTTGCCGACCCCTGCACTATAGCAATGCTCACTATACCAATCCAACCAGTCGCAGCTTCGCTAGCTTTTATCTTCACACAGTTGTTTGGGACTTTATTTATTTATTTTTTTACATCCAACAGAAAAGCAGGTGCACTACAGGAAATTGCACAAGGTGGCACGACCACTGCAGTTCAAACGAGTGAGCTTTCGCTACAATATTTGCAGAACGTCTCCCTTGAAATTGTAGGTATTATCGTTTTATTTCTCCCGCGGCACATAGCGCAAATTACAATCGCCATCAAATTCGAGGAACAGGCTGTGATCCTTACGTTTCTCGTAACAAAAGAGATTTTTTTTAATGCTTGCAATCCAGAAATTACTGGAACACCAACACGTTTCGTCGCAAACTTTGAGAAACACATCATTTACACGCCTTAGTTAAAAGTTTCGTCAATGCTTCTGATCTGTGGTATATAGTTAAATAACTTTTCCGGCTCCTTTCGGAGACTAGAGGTAATGCCCCCGTATAGGCCAGTCGTTGTTAGCATTACTTAACCTAAATTAGCAAGGTACTATATCCCAAAGTCCGGAAAGCCACGATATATTACACTGAAGCGTGGCGAAGAAGTTCGCAAAAGTCTCAGCGCGCGATCTGAACCCAGTCACCGACGTCCTGCTAGTTTTTAGTTTTGACAAGGCACTTCATCGAAGCTCAAAATTTACTGAAACACAACTGCATGCCGTCGCAAACTTTCGGGACGCATATCATTTAAACGCTCTGGTTTCAGTTTTGTCCACGCTTCTGATCTGCGGCATATAGTTCAACCACTTTTCCGGGTCCTTTCGCTGACTAAACCGCATCTAGACCAGGCCTTGTTAACGTAACTTAAACTTATCGAACAGGGAAATACATTCCAAGTCCTGAAAGCGCGGAAAATTTGACTCAACCTTGACTAAAAGTTTCGCAAACGTCTGAGGGCGCGACAGAAGCAAGCACGATCACCGACGCGCATAGCCCGTACTAAGACCTTTTCAGTTTTGACAAGGCACCTAACTATAAGCCAGATAACATTGAAGTATTACAGTTTCACAAAGAACGCCAGACAACGGATGATAGATGGATGACAAAAGCATTCCATCAGAAGCGAGTTACGGCTCGTTATTTTTGTCTTTATGCTGCGTCTATCATCGGACCAGCTGATAAAGGTTTTCTCGCACGGTCAGGGACATTGAGAGGCTTCCGAACAACAGCATCCTCCCTCTCGTTATTTTTTTAATCATCACAAACGGGGCGGGTACTCGGCTGCCGGAGATAACAGGACCCTTCCACTCAATATCTGTGGTTTAACGTCCCAAAACCACGATATGATTGAAGGACGCCGTAGTGAAGGGCTCCGGAATCTTCGACCATTTGGGGTTCTTTAACGCGCACCTAAATCTAAACACACGGGACTCTAGCATTTTCGCCTCCATCGAAAATGCAGCCGCCGCGACCGGGATTCGATCCCGCGACCTTCGGGTCAGCAGTCGAGCTCCATAACCATAAGACCACCGCGGCGGGGCATCGGTAAAGTTCAAAGTGAAATTTCTATATATTTCAGACGAAGCCAAACGCGGTCGTGCATGTCAGGCGATGCCAACGTTACTACAGATTAGCTGTAGTAACGTTGGGCGATGCGATAACTGCACGCGAGGTAACAATTTGACTTTTTTTTTCTTTTCGAAATAAAAGACCAGATGGATAAATAAATTTTCTTTCGGTGCCGCTACGAATATATATAAAAAAAGCATTCAACGGTTTTTTTTTTTTTTTTTTGGCCTCAATGCCGATCCTGACTACAGGTGTCCGAATACTGCTTGAATTATTTAGCATCGCTATTCGACATTCAATGCTCCAAACCTAAGGCTTCCAAGGAATGGTTACAAATGTTGCCTGCCAGGTCGCGTGATATGCTCTATATTGAACAAAACGTAATTTTTCTTCACTGGTAAGGCAATTGACTACCGATTTAAGCGCTGTCGAAATCCACGGAAGTCAAATGTGGCATAACCACCAGCACCGTCCTCGCTCTCCCGCTGACAAATAATCTAGCCACCCGCGGAATACAAACCCATCCGAAATTTAAGAAGCCCGACTCGTACGAAGATGGTGGTCTCGTGCTCGTCTTCAAGTCACTTGTTCTATGGATTCAAGCTTTCAAAGTTTAGAAATTCAATGTTTTGGTACCATAGGCAGCGCCTGAAACGCCTCATTTGAGATCACAGACAATAAAAACTCGGAAATATGCGTACGACAAAAAGAAAAAAATTAAGTAATCACTTGGGCATGGTCGGAGAAGCAAAACGAAACCTGAATTTGCTGGCAACTGCCGCTTTTGTTATCCGCTCTTCACGCTTACGATTCTTCGTAAGACGAAAAGCAAGATGCGTGCGGTAATCGCTGCCCGGCTATTCACGCAGAACGGGGGCAAGTGAAAGTCAAAGCCGTGGCGCAGACAGCAGTCATTGCGACGGCACGGAAAAAAAAAAAAAAAAGAAAGCTGGGCACGCGAGCAAGACATGAGCTGGCCGGCCGCGACCGAGCTATCCCGTCCCGCAAAAGCCGCAGAAACCAAACCAGCCCCTTTTCTAGGCCAACACGATCAATGGAGACAGAAAACTCGAAAGGAGAGGAACCAGTTCCGCAGACAAGCAAAACACGTAAAAAAAGCAAAGGCGCCTATACGACACTAAAAGAATGAGGCAAAGGCATCCGAGAGACCGAAAGTAGCGAAGTTTCTCGGGCGTAACGGCGGCAATGTTTTCGTAATTCTCTATCGCAATTAACTTTTTTCTGACAGCTGTTGTCGCCTTGGTACCTGTTGAAAATTCTTCCCGAATGAAACGCCCGGTGCATACACACTTGCGTCACCTAGTTCTTTTTCTCAGCGCCAAATGTCAGCATTCGCTGAAGCTATTCTAGCGACTCTACTGATGCCAACACGCAACCTTAGTACAACCGGCACATCTCAGTTTAAAGGGGCAGCGCTACTGCGCTAGTTTCGCGTTACGTTTGCAGCGGGAAAGCACAACAGTAACACGCTCGCTCGCCCCAGCCAGACAGCCTTGAAGCCGCAAAAACCACGTGCTCCATCACTGCCAGTGTCGCGACAAACTACGGAAATGGAACGTCCCATACAACCTGGCGCTCGCCGCGCATGGACGGTTCGGCAAAGGGTTTTCGAGTGGCCATATGCCCGATAAAGTTATGCACTTCAAGATAACGCGAGAACGTCGCGACGTACTGTAGTACGTTCTTGCGGCGAGCAGCTTGTGGGCCGGTACCCAAGTATACCGTCAAGCCGACAATGTACAGCTCGAGACTACATCCTTGATGTTATTAAGGAATGTTATCACATTCCGAACTTAGTTACCGGCCAAGGTGGCTTGTTTACCTTCAGCCGCTCGCAGCAGAGCAACGTCCGAAAAGCTTCAAGCGGTTTAGTAATAACGCCCCCCATCTCAAGCACAGAGACGTTAGCACGCACATCTACAAACATCACTTAAGAGACGACGAGGCGAAAGATAAGTTAACAGACACGGAAAAAGAAGATTTGCGCTGGCTGGCTGAAAGCAGCAAGGTTGTGTTTAAGACGGGTGTTAGGGGCCTGTAGGCTTAGGGGAATCTTCGATGAACGTTCAAGATAGCCGCCGACGGGTTTCAACTCCGCGCCCTGCGCAGCACTGTATGCAGCCGAACTCGGACAGCAGTGCATACACAGGTGAAAGCGTGCGGTTGCGTCTCGTAAATGGAGGTCATCCGCGAGTCGCTTCCTTCTCAGCGCCGGCTCGTCTCGATCATATGTCAAAACAGCAAACCACGAGTGTGCCTCTTACCCGAGCGACGGCGGCAGTCGAACGAAAATCCGCTTCTCCACCGGCCTTGTTCCTCACTGGGACGTCGCCGCTGTTCGCATGCCGTCCCGGCGTGTACTCCACAGCGTCTCGCTCGTGACGTTTCCGCACGACCACACGCACAAACGCAAGCCAACTGCAGCTGCTAGCGCTGCGACTGAGGCGGCCCGAACGCAGCAAACTTCACTGGTTTTCCCGTCACCATGCGCATTCACCGATGGAGCACGGCGGAGAAGCCAATGGTGGTGCCATCTGATGCAAAGAACGCGAAACGTGACTAGCAGTGCCGCCATCTAGCGGAGGTCGGTGCCAAAGGTTCCGCGTGACTTGGGGCCTCCGAGATTCGGAAGCGTACCTCTCGGAAGCCTGCTGAGTGCGAAATTTTCGAGGTTATTGCAGTGCGAGCCACTGCACGGGCACAATTTTTCGGCCGGAGCCCGACCCGGGCCCAGCCTGGGCACGAGTATACATGGGCAAGCCAGGCGCGGGCCCGGTCACTGGAAGTAACTTTTGATGATGGTTATTAGTGGTCAGGCGTAAAATACGGTGTGTACACCTGTTGAAGTGTTGTTTTACACACAGCGATATCGTAGCGGTTCAGCTGTTGTGTACGCTGCTAAAGTATAGAACGCTGGTTCCTTTCCCAGCAACGGCGACCGCTGTTCTATGAGGGCGAAGGGAAAGAATAGCTGTGTACTTAGATTTAGGTGCACGATAAAGAATTACAGGTAATAGAAATTAGTCCGGTCCCCACTCTGTCGTGCTTCGTAATCAGATCGTAGTTTTAGCGCGTATTGCCAACGAACTTGAATTAACTGCTGCATGAAACGTCATTACAATAAAAGTATAGTGACAAAACATGGCAAAAAAGATTTTTGAAATGGAGTGCGGAATTAAGAATTAAAAAAAAAATGATCGCAGCAAACCAAGCACATTCTATTTAATGCTTCTGTCTACACTTTACTTTGTAAATATTAACGATTACATAAGTTTTTCGAGAGCGTACTTCAAACTTTTTTCCAGGAAGACGCAGAAGCTCAAGGTTATATATGCGCAGCGAGCAAAAGCAGATGACATGTAGATCGTCGATATTGTAACTGCAGCGTGATGACATGAAAGCTAATCATGACGTACAATATAAATAATGTCATACACAATGCTTGCGGTTGTCCCGTATGAAAGGTTCCTGCCATTTTTATCAAAACAAGGGAGATCATTTCGGGGGAGGGGGTGGCCAAGCTTTAAGGTTTTAATACGCACACACGTAGGTGTTTTCTATTCAACTATTTGTGCGTGTATGTGCTTGTGCGCCTAAACTTTCCAGCCAATCTAATATATGCTTCGCGTATTCTGATGTTTCCCTGTTGAGGTATCATTTGAGAATTGGAGGTGTCATCTGAGTATTGACAATAATGCATAATTAAACTCCGAGTTTGGGATAACTGAAGATTTACGAAAAATAAACTCCGAAAAGCACCCTCCGAATTTCAAAAAAAAAAATCTCTGAAAATGCGCAGCCCTATCTATAATGTATTTTTGCTTAGGCGGAATAATGTGCGCATTTTTTAAAGCAAGATATTATAATAACTGCCTGTGGTTTTACGTCACGAAACAACGATATGATTATGAGGCACGCCGCAGGGCAGGGCTCCGGAAATTTCTACCTTGGTTCGCATATTGGTTCGCATATTGACACCGCATAGTACACGAGCCTCTGGCATTTCACCTCCATCGAAATGCGACCGCACGGCCGCGATCGAACCCGCGTCTTTCGGTGGGAAACAAATAATTAGTACTTCATTTGTGTTGATTTTCTGATCTTAGGCATAGTAAGAGCCAGCTTTCTGCATGCGTCACTTGAGCTTAGCAGAAAATAAGACTATATATATAGTAGTCCCTTTTTGCCATTTATTTTTCTTTATTCAGCTAATTTCTAAGAGTCTTGTATTCAACCCATAAGTCCGCATCACCTGTTTCGACGAGCTGCTGGTAAAGTTTATATTTATGGTTTATCTGGCCCTTAAGGTAGTTTATTACCCACGGCGTTCGCGATTTACTTGGCCTGTGATGCACCTTCAGATAAATGATTCGAAGTAAAGTTCCTTGAATCTTGCAACAAAGTTGTTATATGAGTTGTTTGCATCTGCATCAGCCATTACATTATTCCAATTTGACTGCATGACGCGGCGCCTAAAGTCCTCCAATGTTTTTGGTGTTATTGATCGGTACGTGAATTCTTCCGGTTTCACGTACGCCGGATTTGGTATGCATTTTTAGGAAAATTAATATAGGCAAGTAATCACTTATGTCAGAACTGATCACCCCTGAAATTGTTTCTCCTGCCGTAGAATTGGTAACAAACATGTCCAGCAATGACAC
>NC_051181.1:109004164-109046031 GCF_013339695.2 Rhipicephalus sanguineus
GGGCATTGCATGTTGCTGTTGTAAGGCCAAATAGCCAGTGTTCTAGGCAGTGCTGGTAATGTGCGAGTAAATGCGGCCTTCAATTCGGTCGGGATCATCGTCGACATCATCATACTTCTTCGCAGGAAGAGGCCGACAAACACCCATTAAGATACTGTTCGCAATGTTAGTCGCGTTGCGCTACATTGCGTTATGGGAACAAGCGTAATGACTCACCTGTTACGCGTGTAGACTTCTCTTACACATTTGGAGCTCAAGATATGCGGAAACGCCGCGACAGCTACATTACGTCGCAATAGCGTCAGCGGCTCCGCTTTAATGGCAAACAAGCAAGGCTTCCTTTAAACTTCAGTCGCATGGTAAATGTGTAATTCCCCTTTATGTAAATATATAGTTACGGGGTGAACGGAAAACTGTGTTGTGAAGCTGTTCAAATAAAAGAGAATGAAGCACTCGAAGCTAAGGCGCGTGGCAAATAGCGGGTTCGTGCCATTGAGCAAAATATTAATTAATTGGTTAATTAATTAAAATATACCATCATCGTTAAGGTTACAGTTGTGTTCAAAGCCGCTCGAGCTTTAATTCTTACTTTGGCTGCTGCGGGGGGATGTGCGAACATATCGGTCGTGTTCGTGTTCCCGCGATGGGACATAATTATCTCACCGCTGTAAAACGGGCCGCTAGAACAGTACGGCGGCGCGCAAACAGGAAATTGCCTCGAGCAATATTTAGTTTGTGCTTGCAACTTAAATGGCGTACATTTTGTGATATCCAAGCCTCGTCGCTCGGCTTGTTGCGTATGATGTGTCCTAATCTAAGTCTTGCGAGTGCTGAGAAATACGAGAGAGAGAGAGAGAGAGAGAGAGAGAGAAGTGTATTTATATAAGCAAAGTTATGAGCCTTCAGGTTGGTCGGGCCGAGGCAAAAGTTTTTGGCGGGTTGAGTGTTGTTAGTTCTCGCCTATATATAGGCTTATGTTTTATGTCTCGGGATCCGCGCTGCCTCATTTCCCGGCTGTTTCATTTTCAAAGCACGGCCTTTGTTTGCTGTGGCACCGGGGCGACTGTGTTCTGAAACGACGTCTTTCTTCTTTCCACGTAACGACTTGTAAAACATTCGAGAATGTGGGTGCCCTGAGCAGTATACTGAAGGAAACTTGTACGCTGATTACGTTGTGCGGGGAACCGGCATTTTCAAGCGTGTTAGGTTTCAGTGGCGGTGACGTCGTATTTACGCGAAAGACCTGGCCCCGGCGAGCGTATACAGAAATGCGGCCCTCCAACTTGCGCTGATCGTAGGCGTATTTGTATGCGCTGTTTTCCAATAATCGATGCTCTTCCGAAGGTGGGCTTATCGGTGATCAGCCGTTTCCGATATGGCAATCTGATCTTTTATCGAGATCACTTGTTATTTCACGTTGCCGCATTTCATTGTTGCCTGTATATGAACGCATGACCGTCGTTGTTGCCTGTAGCAAGTGTTGCGCTGCCTGGCGCGTGGATAAAGGTCCAATGCCCGGCATGGAGGAAGGAAAAAGTTTGAAGGGAGCATTGCGCAATGAGACAGAGAAAGAGAGAAAGGGAGAAAAGGAAAGAGAAAGAAAGAGAAAGAAAGAAGAGAGAAAGAGAGAGAGAAAGAAAGAAGGAAGGAAGGAAGAAAGAAAGAAATGGAGTAGATCATGCACGCACACGCCAAGCATAGCTTGCCCCCGATTTCCCATCAAGAGAAGGGCTCCTGAATTTTTTCTTAATAGCAACTTGCTAATTTCTTTGGAAGTTCAGCGTATATTCTTTTGTGCCATGTCAATTTCATGGAAGCTCGTGTGCGGTATAATGGAGGCCTCCGTAAAGTGCGCGCGCGCGTTATTGTGCTGATGATTTACGCGCGTAATGCATTAAAAAATGCCAAGGGACGGCGTCTTTTGTATTCAACGAGCGCGAAGCAATTACGGGTACCTTTAAAAGGAACTTTGCTTCGTAAATGTCGCTCCGGGCGCGTGAGCGTCTTTCTTCGAGAATTGATTCATATCGCTTTATAAAGCGACAGACTGACGTCAAGTTCGTACGAAGTGGGTGCAGCGTTGACGCGACCAGTAGTCGCTGATGTCGTCGGCTGCTGTGCCTTATTATTTGCCGGTAACGTAGTTTATGTTCCTGCGATTTCTCGGTGATTGACTGCAGTGATTTTCCGTTAACTGCTGTTCTTTTTATACATAACGGCGCGTCGTTCGACGTGAGCGATGAGTCTGTTGACGTGCGCTTCGCTGTCGTTCTGCGGCAGGAAATCGACGTTGTTTTTTAGTACATCAATAACGGAGTTGCTTTAAGGCGCTGAAAATAGTTGGGTGCAGTATACATCTTGACGACTTAGTATTAGAATAACACTTCATTGACGTTTTCCAGGAAGATGCACGCGCATGTTGCTGAATGCTGACAGTCTGACAGCTAAGTGAGCTGTAGTGGGTACTCATCGTGAAAAAATCGACAAGAAAACGGTAAGATAATTTGGGCACGGACCCCAGAAGAGGTGGAACGACAAAATCGTTGCCTCTTGACTGATTTATCGTCATACTGACTGTATTTAAGAAATCATATTTAAGAAATATCATGCTGACTGTATTTAACAAATAGTAGATATTCAGCGTTTGTCTCGTTCAGTGCTCGATTGGATCCGTATTCTAATTCTCGCGCAGTTTTTTTTTTCTTTTTCATACTGAAACGGATGCATAGGAGAAAGTGGTCATCAGCGTATAGAGAGATTAGTTGATTCTTCTTGGGATTTAAAAGTAGGGCGCTCGTATTACGAGCGTACATGATTAATTTGCGATAATGGACGCGGGAAGGAAACGATGGCGGCGAAGCTGCTTTCATCTTTACGCTCTCTATAAATATCCGCGAAGACAAGATCTACTTTGGTAGGCTTCTCAAGATTCTGCTTGACTTTTCAGTTTTTTTACAAAATCGATGGGAATCAAGCTCAAGACTGAACATTTCTTCAACGTTACTTATTTTTCTTCTTCTCAAGTTTCACAAGAACTAACACTGCCAGAAGTATCTGTATAAGTATAGTACAAAATTGGTCGTGTCGACAGTCGGTTACAACTTTGGAATACATAGAATCGCCCCCCCCCCCCTCCCAAGAACTATGGCGACTGCCTTTCATTTGTGCAAGAGAGTCATGCTAGGTGCTTTCTCTTCTAAACGTAAGTACTGTTTTCGCTGCTAATGTAAATGCAACGCATATTAATAAAAATTCGTCATCCCCACCCAAAATACGCTTTCCCGAGCAGTGATGCCGGAATATTTGCTGAAATTTGCCAGGAAGTTCAAGTTTTAGACCGAAAACTAGCGACACGAACGCGTTTGTATAAGAAACTCGCCTACGTGAAATACGCCAAATGTGCTTCACGTCACGGAAATGAGCGAACGTGATTGGATGGGGCACCTATGCAAATTTTCTCTGGGCGGGAACAGCGACTGCAGTGGGCGGAGCTTACATCTATTCTTAGGCTGCAACCGACTACAGTCATAAACGAGAAATAAAATATGTATGTTGTAGTCTATGTGGCTCAAAACTCGTGTAAACCGAGAAAAACTACGCTACCAACATAATTTCCGTTCCACCGTTAGGAGCAGGGTGTCTTCTTATAATTTTCACGGTATTAGATTTTGACAATACTTTGTCTTTGTGTGTAGCTAGGGCCGTGTGTGGAACGTCATTTCGACCATGTGTCGTGTGACGCATTCTTGCGTGTTCCGAAACGCCGAGCATGCAAACCTTAGGACAGCATAGCTCCGTTAGAGGCGGAAGGCTGCTGTATATAGTTTGAATTCTTGCACGTTTTCCGAGGCAGTGCGCACATGGTGTGAAAGTTTTGAACGCTGATTGAAGATAAGTGAGGAGAAAGAAAGGCATCACTGATCCTATACGAGGCATCGTCTTACATCGACTACTGCCGACACTGTTCATATAGTGACGGACAGCGTCTTTCCGCACAGGAGTGCAACAGCTGAGATTCTCGGGCTCCGTATGTCACGAAAGCAAGAGAACATGCGTGTAAGTAAGGAAGCAGACAAATCAAGCATGAAGGTTAAAACGCGTAAGCGTGTATTTTTTTGTATCTTTTTATCACGTTAACCCTGCTCCTAATAGACAGGTGCCCTGAACGGTGCATTGGTGCTGAAAGCATTTCCATGTCGCGGGACCTGTGTCTGTCACTCGCGTCCTTTCTGTTTTATCGAGTTCTTCTCCGATGCGAGTGCAACGATGCATTTGGGCCGCAGAAGCCCTCTTGGCACCTGTACACCGCCGTGATGCGTTCGGTGTTCCATGTCACTCGGGGCTCGAGAGCTTTGTGCTCCCGCTGCCATAAACTATATATGCTTTAGCCTCTGCGTCAACTGTAGGCGGTGAACTCTCACCCCAACCCTTCAGTATGCTTCGCGTATCATCATACATATATGCAGGCACAGCGCATGCGCCTCGCCTAACGCACTAAAGGGCTTTTTCGTGTTACCTCCACCCGGAACGTTACTTCGCAACTTTTTCTCCTGTGCCTGGCGTGAGTGCATGCATGATGCATGTGTGTCTGCGTAATTTCGCGCACGCTGTCATCATCATGGCGCGAAACAGTGCAAGCCGCGGAGCGTTGTGCCTCGTTGTCTTTATATTTTCTTTTTTTTTTTCCTCCTTGGCCGTCGTTATACTTTCCAGCCGAAGCGAACCAGTTCGCCGTTGCAACGCTACACGTGAGTGCTTTCATTTTCGCCTCGCGTGCCGAGACCGAAGCATGTCAGCCGTATACTGGATGAATATCGTTTTCTTTTTCCTCGCTCTCGGCTCGTCTTCCTGCAGAGCACGCGTTCGCTGTCTGAGCGCTGGGGAATATATTGTAAGGGCACACCACGGCGTGGGCTGGCGCCTCGTCCCGAAGGATTGCGCGGGAGCACCGAATGGGGAGTAGCGGGCTCACGAACCCGGCACATCGATCCCCAAGCTCTTCTTGCTTGCTTGCTCGCTCGCTTGTTGCTCGTATCTACATCTATCTTTGGCGGACGCTGTGGATGCTGCTTTTGGGAGAATATGCCGCGATGTACGCTGTCGTATCTCTTTCCCCCCTCCCCCTGCCTTCGTTGTTTGCCCGGACCATACATAAAGCGCTGGAGGCAGGGGTCTTACGGCGAACGCTGCAGCCTGTTTGTTTGGATCGTCGTTGCCCGTTGCGTATTATGTCTGATATCTGCTTCGATTCCTGTTTGCTGCATTTAGTGGTAGCGCCTGCACTTTTCTGCTGAAGGATGGATACTGCTCCGGTATAGAGAATAATCAGGGTGGATACGTGGGCTTGTCTGGTACTTCGTCGTAGCGCGGCGAAGGACATGGACACCAGAAAGAGACGTATGCACGACGACACACAGCGCCATGTGTCCTATACGTTTCTCTCTGGTGTCAGTACCCACCACGGTGGTCTAGTGGTTACGATGCTTGACTGCTCACCCGAAGGTCGCGGGATCGAATCCCGGCCGCGGCGGCCGCATTTCGATGGAGGCGAAGTGTCAGAAGTCCGTGTGTCTAGATTTATGCGCACGTTAAAAAAACCCAGGTGGTGGAAAGTTGCGGGGCCGTCCACTTCAGCGTCCTCCATAATCATATCATGGTTTTAGGACGTAAAAAGCCGACAGCTATTATTACTACTAAGGTGTCTATGGCCCTTGCCGCGCTACAAGTCAACGAAGTCTAGAGAACAGCTCAGTGAGCCAACGGGAAAAGGCGCGCGTGTACCTTGACAAAGGAAGAGAACCGGTAACTCCCTCGCCTTCAAAGGAATCGCAGCGTGGTATTCGGGTAACGATGCGCGCATGGTCCGACGTGCTGTATAACTTCGATCGAAAAGATATGGCACTTCGGCCTGCATGCAACTTAGCTATAAAAGTCTGGGTGTATATACTATATGCTTGTTTACTTGCCCGTAATGATCATTCTTAGCAGCGCAGGTGGCAGGCACGTAGCCAGTATTTTATTTCGGGGGTCGGGGGGGGGGGGGGGCAAGGCCTATTTGTTCGAAAGAAAGTCTTTCAGTGGCAAAAAGAAATGAAGTTGCCTGGGATTATAGAAGGCTGGACGAATTTCGGGGGGGGGGGAGGGCTTGCCCCTTCCCCCCCCCCCTTGCCTAGGTGCCTGACAGGTGGTACTTGTCACTCATTCGACTTGGACTTGCACGTTACAAGAATAAATCCAGGTAGCTTCTAAAAGGGAACATCGCGGTGAAGGATGCAGTTTATACTCCTATAGCACGCTTTTGTGAGAAAGTTATTGTAAGAGCGCTCGGAAACAAAAATTACGTTCCCCGCAAAATACCCGTAAAGCGCACTCTAATTATTACCGATGCATGCTGAAATGATCACATTCCACAAATCTTTGTGCCAATTAAGGCAACAAAACATCGTTTCACTCTTTCAGCTGAGCAATTACGATTCGGGTATAAGCGAGAACGTTTTTTTACAAATTAACAGCGTAGATCTGACGAGGTGCTCCGCAGCCCACTCAGCACGTTGTAACATTGTGGACTTGCTCAGCAAGATGCTTGATGTTCCAATAAAATCAGCGAAAATTCCAGGAAAAAACGCGAAAACGCTCTCCGACGGGTTTAGTTTCGGGGTTTCAGATTGCATGTGTAGCGTCTGCTGGCTGACAGCGCTTTGCTCTTTTGAAAAAAAAAAGGAGAAACTATAGTGTAGCCTATTAGTATATATAGTTCATCGTTCGGCTTGAATGACTCGCTAATAGCGGAGAAGCGGAAGCTACGGAATGACGTGCGGTATACTTGTTACGGTGCTTGTGATTGGCAGACCAAATTAGGCGTCCTTGTTACGTGGCAGGAGTGGGTACATATAGGGCTTCAGGTGAAGGTTGTTACAATACGTACTTGCATCCAGAGATATAGCATACGGTGCTAAACGTCTTTTTTCTTTTCTTTTTATCATTGCACCACACAAAAGGTTGCGCAGGTAGACTTAGCGTAAGCTCTCGCCTTGCTTGATACGAACTAGCTTTTCCCCGCAGTTACACGGCATGAAACCTCACCCTGCTTTGTATAGTACATAAAGGAATATTCCATCTTTCGTACTCTTAGACAAAGCGTTTTTATTGCAACGGCGGGCGTAAGTGTTACGAGTGCTTAAGTTTCAATTGTTCCGCATTGACGAAACCGAGGAAACGACTGGCGAACATTCAATGCAGATTTTTGTTTCAGGGGAAAAAAAATAGTGAAAGGACTTTTGCGAAGAATTTTGCGCGTACTGTTGTGAGACAAACTTGATAACCATTATAGCGGTCTACCAGTTTCTCAATACCTGAAACAAAAAGAATGCTATAGTTGCGTAATACACGCTCTGTAGAATATCGGGCGCAGATATTGAGGGTTTAATATATATTCGAATGGTATTAACAAGTGAGTGACGGCTGCATTCCTAGAGAAAGTGGGGAGAACCTGTTACACTTAATGCATGCACCCGGCAGGCATATTATGCTCTACGGCCCATGCGTCTTGAACTTATAACTATAACCCTTCGAAGGGAATGTGTATGGTTCACCATTATGCAGGGAAGAAACCTATAGAGGCTTACGAAAAGAGTTCAGCTTAAATTTAGGACGACTCAGCCAGCCGCGGAAAGAAAAAATGAAACGTGTAAACTTAATGGATGAGAAAAGAGCAGAGTGGGTCAGGGAGCAGACGCGCGTTAAGAACATTGTAGTCGAGATGAAGAAGTAGTCATGCGAGAAGGCACGATAACCGCTGGCCATTAGGAGTAACAGACGCGCGTTGAGGGGATGGGGGGTCGGAAAGGCAGGTACGCTGATGAGATCAAGAAATTTGTGGGGATAACGTGACCGGGACCTGGGTAATTGGAGAAACATAGGAGAAGCCTTTGCCCTGCAGTGGGCGTTAGCAGGCTGATGATGATGGTGATTGTGTAGAGGGGAGTGGAGGCTGGTGTCGCCGTGCTCGCTGCAGTTCCTGGGCGAGCCGTGAAAACAGCGGGTGAGCTATCGCTGAGCTCACAATGCAGGGTGGGCGCTGTTTGTGTAAGTACGCAGATGTACCTTTAGTTTAACAACTGCGAATGAGCCCGACTTGTTGCCGAAGTATATCCTATGAGCGCGACGCGTATTCGAACTACGAAACCGCGTTATTGAAGACAACGTGTTCTTGGGCCTCTTCCACCCTATAGCTGTTTCTGTAACTGTGCATCATGATGACGATAATGTTCGACGAATGCAGATACCGTATTCTCTCTACCACTACCAGCGCTGCTGGACGGATGGCTCTTCCCTGCCATAACAGCAACATCGTCTTCATTCGATCTCTGTTGAACGATTAAAGTGCTGAGCAAGGGATTAGAGCGCGCTATATGCCGTGCGAAATACATCCGTGTGCAATTATACACGTGTACATATCCACGTAGAAACGAAACCTAACGTTGCGAGGTTTATCCGGCAGAGGGCACATTGAGGCGCACGCCAGCTTGCAAGTTGGTTTCCTGTTCTGTCAAACATTTCTTCATTTGTTCCTGCGCCTTTTATACACGGCGAGTGGGAAATCCCGCCCTATGAAAACCCTATACTACGGGTATATTCATAGGCGTGCGCAGGGTTCCCCTTCAGGGGGGGGGGGGAGGTTCGTCGCAGCGCCCCCCCCCTCCCAATTATGTCAATTATGTCAACGCTGACATTGACCCCCCCCCCCCCCCCCCCCGAATCCCAGCGACCCCCCTCCCTATTATGTCAGTGTGTGGGGCTGACTGTGCCCCCCTCTTCGGTGAATAGGGGGCCGCCCCCCCACCCCCGTGCGCACGCCTATGGGTATATTGTAGCGCTGCAGCACAATCACAAAATAAGAAACACAAGACGACACAAGCGCCTGTCCCGTCGTCTTGTGTTTCTTTTGTGATTGTGCGTCAGCGCTACATCAATTTGCCCAGGAACACGTTCTTACTGCACTATACTACAAGCTACAAGTAAACTCTCTCCACATCAAACAAAAGTTTCGAGGTATCAAAATAGCGTACACGTGATGCGCTATAGCATTGCAAGGCTGTTTTGCGGTCGAGCTGTATAACCGCGGCGTTTATCGACAAAGTTGCACCGTGCTCGCTCCTCAACACCGCACCTTTGTAGATCTTCCCCACGCCTATTTCGTGGCCTGGATAGATAGCTTTGGCTAGGCTACGTTGGCGTGGGTTACTGCGAGGTGTGTATATATACTATAGAAAGCAACGCCCGATGCGGCGGCCGGCTATTTTGAGTGTCTGTGGCGTGGTCGCGTGAGGTTGCACGGTCGCGCCCCGAAACACCGCGCCGCTGCTCTTGTATCCCGTGGTTATTCGGGTGTAACTTGCAGCCTTTTTGCTTCGGACCGATCTGCAGCCGCTCCCATATTTGTCGAATGAACTGTTTGCTCGTGGTTGAATGTTATATATAGATGAACTGAGGGACAGTTGTGTAACAAAAGTGATTAGTGTTTTTATCTTCAGATACCCCGCATGCGCATGGTCCGTTGATCCTGGCATTTTTTTTTTTCTTCTGAAAAATATTTGAGTGGAATAAGTTATGTACATAATGATTCTGGTTGCAACTGCGACCGCACCGCATATATGTCTATGCGTTATTAAAGAATTTCTGCATTCTACATTTTCTATTATTTTCCTGTCGTGTTTGTTGATACTTTCTTCTGTTCTCTCTCCCACACTCTCTCTCGTGAACTGTGCGAGCTGTTGCGTTTTGTGCACCATGCCAAATTCCGCTTCGGTCCTCTAATCTCAGCATTCCATCATATACCTGCGTTTGCTCTGTAATACATGATTCGTGTCTCATACATATCTTATCATAAACCTAAAAAACGGTTGAGGACTGTCGAGCTGGTTGTGCTCGGGTTTTTTTTTTTTCATTCTCACTGTCTTAGTGCATGGCTCGAGCAGGCATCCAGCCGTAAGAGCATCGGTATGTGTGTAAGTGCTATTGTTGCATATGCAAAGCACACGATACACCAACCTCCGACTCAGCATGCCTTGTTCGTGAGCCTGTATCCATATAATCTCGACCTCCGTTGCAGTCAACGTGTAACTTGAGACGTGCCTTCAGCCAAGTAGCTACTCCTACAACTTGCTTCGTTATTTCGGCTCCCGCATTTTATATTCCTTTATGGAATGCGCTTGTTGCGACTAGCATTCGCATCTCTCCTCCGTGTACTTTTTTTTTATTGTTGCACCAGGTACAGCAATCAGCATTGCATCAATCTCGACTTGAGAAAGAGGCAGCCACATTCTTGATGGGTAATTCGTGATGCCGTCTTTCCTGCTTCGCATCTGTTTGATATCGCAAGTGTAGGAACTGACGACAAAGTTTTGCAGAATGCTGAGTCATTTGCACCTTGATGCTTTCTTCGGGCATGCCTCCCTGAGTAGTGAACGAAAGAGTCGGTGTAGACGCGTCGACACGTCTTTACTGTATGGGAGGCGCTAGTTCATAGCGGGTATACTTGGGAGATGGACCCGAATACACCGGCCTCTGACCGAGCATGGTTTTTTTTTTTTTCGTTACTCGCCAGCAGCAATCAGGACTCCCGGCGAAAGCAGAGTGCACAGCTTGTGAGACGTGCTTTCAGCCGAGAAACTGTGCTTCCCACTGGGTTTTGCCGCTCATGGTCTCCAGAGTATGTGTGTGTACCGAGCCCGCAAAGGCATCCCATCTCGCACGCCGTTCCCAGCCGGCGGCTACACAGGACGGTATATGCTTCGTTCATTCTTCACACGTTAGGACCGAGTCGTTTTCTGGCGGACGTCCATTTAACGACCGTGCCGTGGATATCACGGGCTCCCAGGCTCGTCTTGCTACACGCCCCCTCCCCTCCCCCTTCTCCCTCATTTATTCTCTTGTTGCTGCCTGCCCTATATAGTTGGCGCACTGTAGCACTCCGAGCAGCAGCTTCTTCTCATCCTCCCCTTTTGTTATATGGGACCGGAGTGATACGGCTGGCTCGAGCGCTCTCTCGTGGTTAAGTTTTTCTTCCGCAGGAGTGGAACCGGGTCCCTCGCGTGGTTTCTCTTGCTCAGGAGGGTAACAATAGGAGCGGAGTAACTGCGTGGCCCCGTGGAAACCGTACCGTGTACTGCGGAGGGTATACAACCGGCGTGTGTTGATCCGGGAACGAGCGGCGCCAAACTTTTGTTTTCTGTCTTGTCCTTATTGGTGATACGTATTTTCTTTACAAAGAAGGGAAGCGCATCAAGGGGGCCCGTTTCCTTGTTCCACGCAACCTAGTAAAAGCAACAGATCAAGTGAAGCGGAGGAGTCGCATAGCTAGGGGGCATTATTTGTATTTCTTTTTAACGGAATGGTAGGAAGGGGGGGGGGTGACATCAAAGAAAATTAAAGTGGGCGAAAAAGACTTGCCGCTGGTACGCACCGAACCCACAACCTTAGAATTCTCTAAGCCACGACGTTGCACGAGCATTGATCATGCGAGGACAGTGTTATACGCGTATAAGGCAGGGGTGCATCCAGGGGCGTAGCCAAGGGGGGGGTTGGGAGGGGTTCAACCCCCCCCCCCCGAAATTTTTCAGTTTTGCTTGTGTATATATACACGCACACATACAAACGCACGCACGAACGTCCATAATGTATAGTTGAACCCCCCCCCCCCCCCCGAAAAAAATTTCTGGCTACGCCCCTGGGTGCATCATTGTTATGTAGTGATCCTGAGCTCGAGTTTCCTTTTCGTTGTGTGTTCTGCCTTCGCAGTAGTGGTTTAGCACCTGTGGAGAAACAGGTCAGCATTGCGTGTTCGAGAATAGCTTCGGTAATTAGGACATCGATCGTAGAAGTGTAGCGCTTTAGCCACCTAGGATAATCTCTCATTCTGCGCCGCGTGTTCCGTATAAGTGCCAGTAGATTGCAGCGGCACATCGTGCGTGGAATGTCGAATTCGGTAAACGCTTACCATGCTGTGTACTCTAAAGACAACTTCCTTGGCAGGGAGGAAAGAAACACTGGAGGTAGCGTCACGTGACGATCTTGAAGCCTATAGTTATAAAAATTTAAGGAGTAGGTCCTCGTGACGTGATAGGCAAGCGTCGCTATCGGTCGGCTCCCTTTGGTTTCGGGTGCTGCGGGGACGTAATCCTACCCAGGGTCACCGCGCGCTGGTCGAGAGGGGTACGTGGCATCAGAATAGGTTGGCTTGTCGAGGCTGGTGGACTCGCGTGACGCTCCCTCCTAGTTTTTTTCACTCCTCCATGTTCCCTGGACATCCCTTTCGCTCGCTCTCGCTCTCTCATTACCTGTTTGCTGGTGTCATTTCTTACGCCGAATGTGTGTTGCTTTGCGTACGCATCCTGCTATCATTCGCTGCATTGGGGCAGTCAGATTTTTATTGAACTCAGCAACCCTAAGCACCTGCGCATGAACAATGCGAATGTTAATAGAGAGCGAATTCCGTTTCGAGTTCCAGGCTTCGAACGTTACACTTGCTCTCGTTTGGCTACACGTTCCACAATGCCGTTGCTTTCAGCAACAAGTGCGAGTAGGTTGGAGATCTTAAATTCTGCGACACTCACGCGCGCGCGCACACGCAACAGGCTGCCTCTCGTGCTCATGCGATGTATATAGGGGGTTATGAATATTTTTTTTTCTAATTAGTCAAACTTGTTATGCACGTGAATGCACTTCAAATTTTCAGCCGTTATCCACATTTCGAATCTTGTAGAACTATATATCGTTAAAAGTTTTCTCAGTTCGTTCTTTTGTTCAATTTCTTGGACGGTTCTCTCATGACGAATGACGCTCTGTTTCAGAATATCCTGCATCGTACCATTACGTATGAAGCTCTGTTTGCGTCCGCTGTCTCCTACTTTAGCATGCCTTCCCGATAATGTAAGACATCGTTCAATTTTCAGGCGGTCATCGCAGTATGTACAAGGTGAAACAGTCTTTATTTATTACGAAATAATTTTCTCGTTCTCGCGTCTCTGTTAATGAGCGTCGCTGATTGCTAATCTCACCGTTCTTTTCTCACGTGCTTACCTACCTTGATGTGTCCGTATATCCCGTGCCGTGCGCGCTCCGCAACATGTATATTATATATATACGGCGACGCATTGAAGCGCCGCTGCACCGCTGTCGCGCCCATCCCATTTTCTCGCCGCCGTCGTGGCAGGTATGTCGGTAGTCGTCGTCGCGTTGTTAGCGTTGGCCCCTTCGACGACATTAACGTCCTTGACGGGGAAGCGTGCACTCGTACGTTGGCGAAATCGAAATGTCGACGTGCGCGACCTCTGTCTGGTCCCATTATTCCCCGTCGTCGTCGTCGTATAGCTGAGGTCACCTGTGTGCGTGCCTGCTTCCTGCCTGCCATCCCACTTCGCCGCACCCCTCTATATTGGCTCAATAACCCGTGTTGACACTGCTTTCTGAACGGCGTGTGCGGCGCGGCGCACTCGATATCGCGACGCCACGTGGTTGAGTGTGTGAT
Source organism: Rhipicephalus sanguineus (assembly GCF_013339695.2). Lineage (NCBI taxonomy): Eukaryota > Metazoa > Arthropoda > Arachnida > Ixodida > Ixodidae > Rhipicephalus > Rhipicephalus sanguineus. The sequence continues at coordinate 109,017,693 of NC_051181.1, forward strand.
GGGATTCAGTTTTTCCTATCTTGCGCGTGTGTTCTAATGAAGTTGGCTAATGGATAGTCGCCTTCTTGCGTCAGCTTAGCTCTTTGTATCAGCCTCCTTTATGACTTGTTTGCTCGGCGTATATTCTTGACGTCACAAAAAAGGCGTAGGACGAGTCCTTCGTTTAAAAAATTTTAGGATTCACTTTCTGTTCCCCGTATCATGTTAGTTCTGATCGTATGCGTTTTCAGAGCCGTAGAAGCTAGGCTTTTCTTTGTTTTCTATTGGTATTCTTAACACGTTACTGTACGTTTTCTGTGTAAGGGAATGTTCTAGAGGCTGCTGGTCGAGAAAGGTTGGGAAACATGTTTTTGCCACGCAACGCTGCATTTCACAGGCGACGAGGGAAGAGGAGCATCGTATAAGGTCAGGAGATTTGCGTATTTCGCATTCGAGGATGGCGGCGATGACTTCCATGCACAGGCCCCGTTCCAAGCCGTGTTTGACCGTACCGTGGCTGTACAGCGACGGCATGGAAGCAGCGCCCTCTCCAGCGTCTACTGCGCTGTGGCAGATCATCCGTTCCATCAGATTCAGAGGATTGCTCTGAAAAACCAGTGTGCTTCTCGTGCCCCGCTCATTACTCGCGATGGGAACATTTCTGTACTGAAACTCATACGTTTCTGTAGCATGACTTTCAGAGCGTTCTGGTTCCGAACGTTTATTACTCATTTAAGCCGCCCTGTATTAACAAGAGTTCATGCTTGGGCGCGCTGGTACTGTGTAGTGCATAAAGACCTCCTCCCCGCAAAAAAATAGACGGACGCACCAGAGCGCTTTGTGTCCGTGTTTCTTTGTTTGCGTGTGCCCTTGCGTGATGTACTGCCACTGTCCGTACATAACGGTGCACCTTGTTGCTTGATATGCCCTCGGCAATAATTATAGATTTTTCAGAATTTTGTGCTTCGATTCCCGCCTGCCAGTTTTATAACATGAACGGGTCGTGTGCACCGAATACAATGCTGTATCAGTTTCAAATCCTGTTTGTCTCACAGTTCACTCGTATTGCAGCTTTATTATTTCTTTCACCAGAACACAGAACCACGAAGTCGCGCTATCCGCATATACTTCCACGCAACGGACCCTTGTGGTTTAGGCCACGTATACTAAATTGCGCATGTGTTTTCGCTCCCCGTTGAATGGCTGCCGTCTCTTGCGGGGACGTAGGGGTATCCACATGGCGTGCCATTGTTGCGGTCACGCGGGGCGCGTGACAGTTCGTCATCGCGGCTGTCCGATTGTATCGGCAGCCGCGTTTCGCGCACACGGCGGCGAAAGGATCGAGGCTGTCTCGATCGCGACGAGGTCGGATCGAGGGGGATCCGCCCTTGTGTAATGGCCCTCTGTCGAGCAGCGCCGCACTTGTGAAATGCGTGGCGAAAGTCGGTCACAACCTTACGGTCGTTCTTTCTCGCTACGCTCTCTGTCACTTTCCATTCTTTGTTATCGGGCAACAGCGCGACAGTCGCACGTGTCGTCGTCGCATGTGGCCCCCTCCGCGCATGCGCTGCAGAGCTTTCTCGGACAGCTGTGTATGTGAAATTGACGAGTTCGCTGCACTATTTTTTTTTCATTTCTCAATAAAATGTTTCGCTTCCCTTTACGATATTTCTGTGTATTGGAAATACTATAGCGTAGGGTACACAGACGAGTACAATAGAATCTACATGAACGCACCGACACGGCGCTCCATATACCGTCTGTTGTTTTCAGCCGTGCGCGGGGCAGTAGTATTCGGAGATAGCCTATACGATCAAGCCCGCGTTGCAACACTAGGCGTTTTCGCGGACGTCCCTATGAGCCTTCCATGCAAGCGGAGATGTTGCAGAAAGGGTATGCTGTATTTTAATTGCTACGCTTTATGCTCTCTCATACCTGCGTTTTAATGTTGAACGTTCGAGGGAGCTTAATAAATTAGAGGGCATAGGCTACGTGTTTGGTCTTACGGCGTATGTATCGTCCGTCGTGGAAATTACGGTGCATGAATCTCTTTCGAAAAAAAAAAAGAAAAAAAGAAAACGGTGTACTGTCTAGTGTAAATTGCAGTCAGTCGACAAAGAATCCGGCTCTTGCATCGACGGAGGCTGTCGTTCACAAAACGCACCGAAAAAAAACTTAAAAAAAAAAAAACTGCACGTAATTTGTGCGACCTCTATCACAGTCTTATTCTATCTGTCAGTACTGCTGATGTTTCTCACGTACCACTGCCTATATTCGAATCGTTTTCCCGAACCAAGGAACGAGAAGATTGTATAGTTCTGTGCATTTGATCGGTCAGCTAGAGCGTAGTTCTATTAGCTGTTTGTCGGTTCAATTACGGCCCGTATGGCGGGCGCGGTACGGTGTCACTGCGCACAAGAACATCGGGGCTTGATTGTTTTGCCAGCACATGCGCATTGGGTACTATATATAGCCGGCGGCGTACAACTCGCATTGTGTCCGGCGCTCCCCGTATGCTATGTACTACCGTGTTATTTCGACCGCTGTGACGTCGATTGATCACTCTTCTGTTCGCACCGATTGGATAAGCCTATATAAGCGTATAGAAATGATGAAAGTAAATCAGGCGGTGAACATAGTGGCGGCCAACGTACATAACTTTCACCTGACGTGGAATATTGTACACGTTCGGTATTAATTAGTTCGCTTTTCGAACAATCGCTTTCCGCTCTCGCAATGGGCTAGATGTTAGCTGTTCGATGACGACGGCTGCCGTCTAGTCTCTGGCTTTAGGGCGAATAGCGAGTGTTCGAATACCGTGCAAAGGCCGAACGTGTGCACTGTTCAACCCTTTGTGCCATTTTTTTTTTTTTTGCGCACTAAAGACACCCTGGCGTCGCGATCATTCAGCCACCATGTAGGAATTGCGGTTAGAGCGAGCTTGCATAATCTTCTTGCTTGTTGTGGCTTCGAAAGCTTTTCGGACGCTCTTTATTATACCTTATCTCTAAATTTCTGCGGACTTGGTTTTCTAAATGCAGATATATAGGCGAATTGGTCTATGTGAACTCATTGCGAATTGTTACGGTTGTAATGCAACCGGTGGTGTCCAAAGCCTGACGTTTATGACGTAGCTCCGGCTCCCGCTGTCGCTTCTGCAGCATGCAACGAGCAGAAATATTTCAAGATCTGTGTAATTTTTTCTTTCTAGAGGGCGCTGTCGCCAGTGCGTGAGTCTGCACACCACCTATATTTTTTGTTGCACTCGATCCTTTTTTGATGTCACGAAGGCGCTTGAAGCGGCAGATGTACGTCTCAACTTGCGCGATTGCAGCTGCCGTATATAGACGCCATAGCGCTGCAGAATTCCCTCAAGTAACTTTTGTAGGCAGTGGGGGGGGGGGGGGGGGGGGGGGGAAGTCGTGACGTCAACTTGTGCTCGACTTCTCTACAGTGTTTCCTACCGCACCGGATGTTGCTTCTGCTTGGGAGTGCAAAGCACCGCCCGACAGTGATGGATTGCACCGGCGTACAGACGATCGCCCGCTGACAGAAATGCGATTGCACCATTTCGTTTCATTTTTTCTTTTGCCGAAAAAACGATATAAAATGATGCAGTATTTATTGTCGGCTTTGCATTACTCTTTCTGCGCCGGCTGCCTGTCCGCGTGACGTCTGATCAGCTATAGGTTTTGAGGCTGAGCGCGATGTAGTGGGTTCGACTCCATACCTATAGGAGGCCGCGATTTTGTCAGGAGTGAAATGAGAACGCTGTTAGCGTGGTCTCATGCTTAAGACATGAATCGAGCTTGGGAAGTTTAGGAAGACGATGACAGAATCCATTGCGAACAGGGGATAAAGGGAGGGCTGAAGAGAACAAATAAGTTGGAAATGGCGACACGAAGAGTACTGTCTGTTTATTATGTGCGGTTGTGTTAGATAACGTGGCGCGGCAGAGGACAAGACCGTATCGGGGTGACTTTCTTTGTGGTAACGCAACGACTCTGAGGCTTTCAGGGATTTCAAGTCGAATTTAGAAATTGCAAAACGAAGAGTACTATTATGCACGGTCTTTTTACAGGAAGCACACGCGGCAAACATTTTGACTCCGTTAAGGAATCGTAAATGTTTTTTGTTTTTTTTTTGTTTTTTTTTAGCGTTTTCACTCGTGTTACGTCTGTTTAGGCACCCATTGTAATCTTATACGAGACATAGTATGATGTTTACGAGAACATCACCATTCTATTTGTCAAAGAAAATTTTGTTCAGGAACAATGTTTAATAATATAGCCGGGTTTTCAGGAGCCCTCACTCCAGAAGCACTGGTGAACCATTTCAAAGCCGACTCAACGAGGTCGCTGGGTATATTTTTGATCTTTCGGCATGAGTCACGCACACGGCCTTTCTGATAAGTAATGTGCTGGTTTGTGGGGATGGATGTGATTGATAGGTCATCCGTCCCAGTGCATGTATGGCGTGTCAGTGAATTGAGGGATATCGCAGCGACGTGATTGCATATTTCACTTTCTTTTTTTTTTTTTTCCTTGCCCGTACCATCACTCCCATTGCTTAGCGCGCATGCAATTAGCGTTGTCCAAGTTCTCCGTGCTTCCATTTTTTTTCTCTTTTCCGAGTTCTGTCCGTCTTTCTTGTGTCAGGAATGGGTAAAAGAACAACAATACGAGTATGACGGAAAGCCGTGGCTGTGTAATTGCTCGCCCGCGCAGCTGGGTGCGCTCACCGGCGACGTTTATTGTTCCTGCGTGGCTTGCACGACGAAGCGTGTGTGAAGCGCATATGCCTAAACGTGAGCGCCCGTCATTGTGCTCAGTTGTGGCCGCGGGGATAATGAATGGAGCCGATGGTGCTGCTGCTTATTGCGCGTATGTGTGATAGCAAGACGGCGTTTGTTATAGCGAGCGACCTTGTCCTTTGTATTGCTTTCCTTGCAACTCGGATCAGCTGCCGTGATATGCGCGGACGCGCCGTTGTTCTTTTAATGGGAGAATTATTATAGGAAGTTATGAAATGGGATTTCAAGAGAAGCCCTCGGATTCATGTAAAAAAAAGAACTACAGTCTCGGTATGTGAAATACAACATGCAAACTATCGTAGGAAACTACAGTCAAGAAACATACACGCTAGGACATTAACATTTAAGGAGGGTATCGTTTGTGTGAAGCTTACCGTACTTACTCGAATAATAGTAGCACCGGGTAATCTTGACCCACTGCAGGCTTATGCTGGCTATATATTGGCCGCTGTTGGCCGTTCTTCTGTTGCACTTATGTAACAAATACGTGTGCACTGTACTATTCCTCTGGCTTGCTCCGTTAACTACTTCGTACGCTACGACAGTTACATAGCTGCCACTCTTCCTTTACTTTTATGGTATAGTTTTTTGCATTGCTTTAGGAGATTACATTCTTTTTTCTAATGCCGCTGTCGAAAGTGCTGACAACAAAGCTGAAAACTGGGCTAGTTGGTACGGATTCAGCATTACCGGAGTGCGCGCGCTCAAGACGGAGACACTGTGAAGTACACAACACTGAGCGCTTTTTTTGCGTTCTTCCCGCGCGCTCTCCGGTAATGATGAAAATTCTAACAGAGGCTAATGGTGTAGGTCGCACTACTACTTCCATCTGCATATGTACAGATATCTAAACGGACATATTGTGGGCAGTTTATGAAACACTTCATCATGTGTATACATGATCATCATCACGTGTGATTCTTTGTCTTCATCGCTTGTGAAGACTTATCTTGAGATTGAACTGTGCCTTGAATATGATCGCGTCCGCCTCGTCTTCAGGGTGTATATTAGAAGCGTACTAACTGCTACGTCACAATATAAGCAAACAGATGGACAGGCACGTAGACATATACACAAATATATTGTCGGATGTATTGATGAATATAAAGATATATACATAAGTTGATTGTCAGCTACTCGTATGCAAATCTATATGGATGCGGATGGATTGATTTTTCATATAACGTTGTATTTCGTCCCATCAGTTATTCGTCGCGCAGCTTACGTACACGAAATGAGTTTCTGACCAGTGGAGCCCTATATAGACAACAGATGCTGAAAGTTCTTGTTTGAAGAGCGCGTGTTTTATTTCAATTAGAGCTGGGGGCCACGTGCGGACGTAGCAGCTAAGTCTAGGTACAATCAAGACCTGAGATGCCTTAATTGGACCAGTTAGTTGACGTTTGTTGTGACAAACGCAGTTTACTGAAACACACTGACTTTTTGTTGGCTACATGAGTAACGGCGATGTTTGTTATGGCAGTTACTGTTGAGCACGGTGTTATAATAGGTAACGAGGTCAGCTTAATGAAAGCTTGGAATTGTGCCGGCTGAAGGGATCAGCTCATGCGAGGTGTTTGTTCCGTTTCGGCCGGATGACTTCGTTTCTATAAGCTTCTAAAATTGGTAGCATTCGCCTAAGGGTCAGAAAGCTGTATAACGACGTTGTAGGCTGTCGCGCGCATAACGGGCCGGCTCGTTGCCAACTCCTTTAGATAGCCAAGTTTTAGCGGCAGTTTACGATTAGGAGGAACACTAGAACGAAACCGCGTGCACCTACGTGCATTCAGGCAAACAATCTTGAAAGAGAGGATGATAATCTGTGCGTTACGATATGCCTTAAAATAGGTGTAGAAACGTTTAAGATCGCGACTTTTTCAAGTGAAGTAAAAACCTCGGCGAATTCTTTTTTTGTCGTTGTTCGTCGCCTTTATCAATTTCTCACTTTTCGTGTTGTTTTTCTTCACGATGGTTCAGATAACGATCTCTGGAGGCAAGTTCCCGAGAAATGCTTTTGGGACCTCCGTCATAACACTTGTAAAGCTATGGATGCAACGTAGCTAATCATCACGTATGAGGAAATAGGGGGGTGAAACTCTGTAAGGGTAACTGTCGTAATAAGCGAAGCATCGAATTGAGTGAGCCTGCAGAGGCACTGTAGGACACGGGTCTTACTACGTACTTACTGGAGGTTTAGTCAACATTGACGAACTATGACCATGTTAGTAAACATCAGTCATCGCTGGTAGTATGCGACTAAATACGATACATTTCGCACTAACTGTATACACTTCGGTAAACATTTAACTAGCGCTGTACAGTACAATTGGTCTTGATTACAATGTTATATTATTATTATTATTATTATTATTATTATTATTATTATTATTATTATTATTATTATTATTATTATTATTATTATTATTATTATTATTATTTATTGAGTAATATGTGGGATTTTACGCCCCAACACCAGGATATGACTATGAGGGACGCCGTAGTGGAGGGCTCCGGGAATTTTGACCATCTAGTGTTCTTTAACGTGCTCTGACATCGCACAGTACACGGGCCTCTGCCATTTCGCCTCTGTTGAAATGCGACCGCCGCGGCCGGGATCGAACCCGTGACCTTTGGGTCAGCAGCCGAGCACCGTGACCACTGATAGTAGTAGTAGTAGTAGTAGTAGTAGTAGTATTTATTATTCTTAGTAGTGGTAATAATGTTCATCAAGAAGTGATCCTTGAACGATCCCCTCAATTTCTTTGCATTAAAAGGGGGGAGAAGGAGTTTCATTTAAAATGCAGCTTCAATAGCAGAAGTGACGTAACGTGACACGGAATTCTCGGAAGGAAAGCTCGCGAACGTTGCTGGTCGAAGTAATATAAAGCGTCAATTAGAAGTCCGGTCAGAGCAACTGGTGCCGCTACAGACTTCCTTGTTGAGGCCTGCCCGCGTCTACGTGGGGCAGCTTTTCGACCTTGAAGGGTTAGCCGCGACGTCCTTTGTGAAAGGGCTCCTTCTTCTGAAAAGGCGAGTGCGTGCGTTACCTGCATTTCGATGCGACGGTGTCTCGCGCCGGGAGGCCGTAATTGCCCGGCCGCGTCGCTTCGCCGCGCACGTGACGCCGAGCCGCGGCGATTGCGTCACCCGTCCGGCAGGAGGCGCTCGTGCGTGTAGTCTCGGTTCTACTGTCCATATCCTTCCTGGATTTATAACGCCGACTGTAAATTGCAGAGGCTTAACGTTGTGAACAATACCCTCGGAAGTTTTTTTACTATCACCGGGTCCGGCTGGCGTCGTGAAACCCTCACTCACCAAACAAATATAATTTAGATTTTAAACGTCTGGCGGAGAAACCGGTTGTTCAACCACCTTCAAATTCTAGCTCGTTTGTCATCCTTAACCTTCCGTGGGTCGGCTGTAAATTTATTCATGGATCGTCAGGCGCGCGTCCGGTCTACGATTTATGTATCCTGCAGCTATCGCAGATCTCTCTGATGCGGCACTCGCAAGGAGTCGACCCGTTTGCCTAATCGTTGTTTTCGCTCGCCCCCGCGCCGAGCACGTGCTAACGTGCCAAGCGTTAGCAGTTAAGGAAAGCGATACGCGCGTTGTGTTTCTATATACTGTTTCTCATCACGAGGCTCTGAGACATTGCGTGCGCAATGCTCATTGGCCGAAGGCACCGCCTCGGGGCTGTCCGGTTGGGATAATCGGGATAATCGATAGACTCGGTGAATCTGCGCCGTGGTTTCCGTATACGATTGGGCGGCAACCATGGCTTCCTTGATTGACTACACACCCCCTGCTCGTGCTGCCTAATCTCGGAGGCTGTGTTGCGATCGTTTCAAGATTAACATGCAAGTTGGGCGAGCTGGTACGCGCGTTTTAAGCGAAGCCGAAGAGCGAGGTCAATGACAGCGTCCGCGTGACAGGTCACGTGATTAAATCGTTCGCAGTTTTTAACAGCGGACCTGTTTAGGATGGTTGTCAAGGCTTCGGTGTCCGCAGAAAACCACAGGTAGTCATGCGCCACAGGAATTGAGCAAGCCCCACTACCGAGTACAGCTGGCTTTATAATAAACGATAACACTGCTCGCTGAAGTGGAGCATGTGAAACACGTGAGAGAGAGAGAGAGAGAGAGAGAGAGAGAGAGAGAGAGAGAAAATAGGACAGAAAAGAGAAAATTTGAAATAAAAGGAATAAAGACATAAAAAGATAGACAGAGAAATACATAGAAAGAGAGAGAGAAAGAGAATCAGACACGGAAAAGAGATAGAAAAAGCAGAGAGCAAGGCCGAAAGAGAAAAAGAGAAATAAAGAGAGGGACACAGAAGAGGCTGAAAGACAGATAGGACTAGCCATAAAGAGAAAGAAATAAAGAAATAATAATAAACAGACAGAAAAGACATAGAAAAAAGGAAAGAAAGAGAGCAAGAAAGAAAAAAAAATAAAGAGAAGTGAGTCAGGCCGTCGAGCCCCGAACTTCCTTCGTCACTAGTGCGAAGGTGCCTTACATTTTGTAGTTCCATCCGTTTACGTTTAAAGGATTAATGGGCAGCAGACATCATGCGCGAGACGTGATTAAATAAGCGTCGTTGAAGGTAATGCTATCTATATATACGTGTGTATACTCAGTGTTCATAGACCCATTGACACACCAGTGTCGCGAATCGTATAATGTATAATCAGCAGCTTTGAGGCTGCGCATGCATTCTGAATTGAAGTTTCATCTACAGACGTGTGTGTTGGGCACGTGTGAATTACGTTAGCTGCGGCGTATTACCTTAGAAGGGTGACGGTTTGGGCTAGTTACTGCTCCATCATACTTAGCTCGGCTGGTGAGCCGAAAAACGCGGGTTCGGTCCCGGCTGCGGCGGTCACTCTTCGATAGGGGCGTAATGCCGGAGGCCCGTGTACTGTTTTAGGTCCCTAGGTGGTCGAAATTTCCGGAACCCTGCCCATAATCATTTCGTAGTTTTGGCTCGTCAAACCCGAGGCATTCATTTTTATTGAGGGTTTTAGCGCGAAAAACTAGAACGAGGGAGAGAAGCTCGGCCTGGTTTGCAATGTAGTTTTTGTAATTTATTCTTCGTGCCATAACATTTCAAGAATACAGTTGAGTATTATCGCAAGAAACGATACAGATGTGTGGGCTAAGAAAACGAAGCAAATGTGTGGGCTAAGTCTTCTGTCTTGCAGTTAAAATGCAGCAGGTGGAAATCCAGCGTGGGGTCGAAATATATCTGCAGCATTAAACTTGTTCTGTAGGGACAACCACACGGGACATATTTCGGGCGTAACGTTGCGCGTCCCTCTTGAGGCTGACGATGTAACTAAATCCAGCCTAAATGAATGCGTTGTGGGTGCTGAGCTTATGCGTGTAGTGCATGGTGCGCATTTTTCTTGCGTGTGTTTAAGCGCTTTAAGTCGCGCAGTGCAAAACGGACTGTCGGATGCAGTCATGCGTCGGATTTCGATTCTTTCGGATTCCTTTTAACATTTCATCATTGACTGCCACCACTTTTCGGCGACCATGCGTAGTTGTCTTCGATCCTTACGATATGGAGCTCTGAGAGGGAGGAGAATGTACTGAAATAGGACCGGGCGTTCTTGTCCTCGGTACCGGCCATTTGGTCTCGCATATTTATCCGAATGACCGGCTCGTGTTTTGTTTTGTGCGCACACGTACTCGCACGCGCGCACGACACACACGCACACACACGCTATCAAATACCGCTTTTAAATTACCTGTCCTTCGTTTGATCTGTGCTTGCGTCTCTTTTTTTTTTTTCGTTTCTCGCGCAGTCGATATGAAAATGCGGGCGCAATTACCCTCCTTCCGAACGCTGCTCTTCCTTTCTCTCTGCACCCTCTATAGCTTCGGCCTGTGCATTATCTCGACTCCGTTATACCGTTGCGAGAGAGTGAGGAGAAAGACGCGGTGATTCTCGATTCGGTCGTCGTCGACCCAAGGCACGGATACACGCATGCATGCGTGCTGGCGAAATTTTCTCTCCTGGAAAATTCAATACCGCGGGCCATTTTCCACTCTGGCGATCTCAGTATAGGCTGGCGGGTATTCTGAAATTAGAATTGATGTCGAACCGTGTGACGGAAAAAAAGCTTTTTCTTTTTTTTTTCGTTCCGAAGTGTGTGTCTGTGTGTGTGTGTGTGTGTGTGTGTGTGCGTGCGTGTGTGTGTGTGTGTGTGTGTGTGTGTGTGTGTGTGTGTGTGTGTGTGTGTGTGTGTGTGTGTTATACAATTTTACTGTCATTTCTGTAAAACCCTGTATGGGAGAACCTCTTGGCTGCAGTTTTACGGGGTAGTCCCTGTGTACCTCGATGTGTGTGTGTTTGCTTCTTTTGAACGCACAAACACACTGCAGTACATGATTGAGTCGGTGTTTATATGTACGCTCCGATGCGCAAGTCTCCATGCAGGACAAGGGTTCCGCGGAAAGTGCGAATGCCAGCCTAGCTAATTCCCTCCTGTTGTATAATGGATAACGTTCTAGCCCACAATACTGCTGCAGAGCGAAGCTTTTAATTTGGTGCTCCTAATTAAAATTGTTTTTTATTTTGCAAATGACATGCCTTCGGTACTTTTGTCCCGGGTATTACGTGCAGTCATATTTTCACGCGTGGTTTTTGGGTGACTGGTTGTATGTGATTATCCGGCCAACACATCGTGGCGTAAGTAATGAATAATGGTAAGTAATGACGTTAGTCCAGCTGAAGTGAAGCTTAAACATGAAAGGAAATCTGATTCAACCTTTCATTTCATATGTACAACAAACAGGTGTATATATGAATTCACCAAAGCATGCCATTGGTGTCGAGGTGATTTATGAAATGATGCATACACCTACGTTAACCGTTCCATCAGACAGGAGGGATATAATAGGAAAGAAGTGATTAACTTTGTGCTCAAGCGGGGCTTTCGGCTTAAGCGTGGCGCTCCAAAACTTTCTTTAGGCTTTGCGACACTAGTGTTTTTATTTAGTGCAGCAGTACGAAAACTTTTAAAATTCGTGTTAAGAAGGTGAAACGCGGTGAAGTGCCACAGGGAGGGACTAATGTGCAAAAAATTATTGGATAGAACCGCTTCCTTGTAATATAATTCCAACGCACTGGATCTTATACGTGCAAGCGTGCGAAAGGAAAATTGAGACGTCTGGGAATTCGAGGATGAGACGTTTCATGTGTTGCCCGAAGCAGAAAAATTTGTCCTTCTTTCGTCTTTCTATTCTTTCAGATATGCTTTGAAAAACGACTACGTTCAAGAGGAATGAAATCATACTCTCACTTCCACGCTCCTCCTTCGAAAAAATGCGCACTTCGGCATATTTGTCTCTATTTTACCCCCCCCCCCCTTACTCCTGGCCTCCTCCCGAGCTCCACCGTCACATTTATATCGATCCCTTCCAACGCCGTTTCTAGGAGCACGTGGATTGGATACCACCCCTTCCTTTGATCTCATCGTATTCAGTCGGCTCAGTTTCTCAACACGACTTGCGTGCGATTTCTCTTTCAATACCGCGCGGAGACATTTGTTGCGCGTCGACTATCGCGGAACGGTCCCTTCTTTTTTTTTTTCCATTGCGCAATTGACGCTGACTCGTACAATTCTACAGATCCGCTGTTGCTACCGGTTTTATAGTTTTTTTTTATCCTGTTGTTTCATGCGTTTCATCTAGCGTCTTTATTCGGACGCGTTGGCGCGAATCGCGCTCTCTTGGAGACGGAGGGCGCGAACTGGAAAGACGAGCTTCGCGTGCCGAATCGTGCGAAGCGAGTCGCCTTGAAAATGCGTGTCTGTTGCGAGAGCGCGGAAACGTGATGACGATCGCGGCGCGCTTCTTAAGTTCAGTTTTTCTGGCTTCGGCAAGGGAGATAGAACCGTACTCTAAAGGGGTCATGAACCACTTTTCCAAGTAATGATCTAATGGCCTCAGTATCGGAGTGTACTGCCTCCCGAATCGATTGCCGCAAAAATTTCTCGAATCCGTCAAGAATCAGCGGAGTTACGGGGTTTGGCGCACGCTCCCAGCGCTTTCTCTCTTTTCTCGTGCCGACGAGCGCACTGGAAGCTAGACAGGGAGGGATGGCATGGGGAAAAGAAGTTACGCCAGCGCGCGTCATGAAACGCGATCGCTCTCCCCGCTGTGATTCGCTTGCGCGAGTGCGGCGCCGGCAAGTGGCGGCATTCCGCGGCAAGAAGCGCATCTGATCCGAACGCCGCTCTCGATTTACGTCGGCTATCGGCCAATAAGCATGCTATGTCTTTGCGACGTACAGCGGACAGACGCCCCGCCCACCGACGAGAGTGAGAACCGGCCTCTGTTTGAAAAGAGGGTGCCTGGGGAAACGGCAACTTCGCGCTCCGCTTGTGGCCATTACGCGGCGCGCACGACTGTAATATTTGGCAGAGCAGTTCATAGCCGTGTCAGCTTTCCGCAGGATGTGTTTTTTCAATCAGCCCAAGGGGTGCTTCATGACCCCTTTAAAGCACTCGCCACTATTTGAACGGTTACACGGGCTGTTCTGGTGCAATTTTCTCCGTTGATGTCATCATTTCGTGCACGAGAACCGATATAACTAATTGGCTTAGGAACAGATCAATTATATACTTATATAATTCTAGCCATTCCAAGTCATCAGTTAGAGCGACGAGCTTGCGAGGCATATTCACTCGGAACGAATTCTGATGGCATTGGTATTGCGATACAACATTACATCATCAGGTGGCAGTAAAAATAAATGCACGGTTGTTCACTTACCTTTTTTTAACGGAACGTTGTTTTGTCTACTAGAGCGACAAAAGACTTACTTGGAATGCCTGTCTGTCATTACGCGGTTATGGAGCAGGCATTTCGAACACTGGGGTCATCCTGACAATTCGTTTCAAGGGCATACCCGTTGCTATGTTAGCGGCTTCAATTCATGAACTGCAACGTGCCACCCAAGGTAATTAATTATCTGAAAACTTTGTCTGTTTACATTGCAGAGAGAAGAAAGTAGTGATGATTGGCGTAGTCGTAAGGGGGGTAAAGTAAGGGGGGGGGGTGCAATTATACCTCCACCGCCAGAAACACACGCACGAGCATACATGAAGGTTGGCGCCAAAACCCCCCATCCCTTGCACCCCGAAAAAATTACTGGGTTTCACCAACGATAGTGACTCATCATGTCACTCTGCCCTATTTGGGATGTCACTCTGCCATGGAATATGCATGGCAGTGGGTTACCTTTGGCATAGGTTTGAGACGAGCCTGTCGTATCAAACTAGCACATTTTGTCTGATGAATTGTCGTCGCGTAGGCCCCACAATCGTTTTCGTGTATCAGTGCGCACCATGTATCAGTTCACCATGCATAGTCGAAACGGCGGTGTCACAAGAGAACATTTTTGTCACAAGCGTGAACTTATAACGCTAACGCACATCCTTTTGCGCGCACAAACATTTCCGCCTTCGTCCCTTCTTTATTGTTTACATCAACCAGGTTATTTCTCCCACGATATGTACACTCGACTGCGTGATTTTCTAACACCTCCGTCAATGTCTCTTGGGTATACGTCCATTTACTTTCGCCAAGTCTCTATACTGCTTTTCGTGTTACGTGCCGTGTACCTTCGACATTGCGCAAGCACCGCGGCGGAATGGGGCCGCCGCGACCCTCCTAGATTCGGTCGTTCGCTCGACTGCCTTCCACATACATCGGTGCATCGCCTCTTCCGTCAGGTGCATCGCGCTGTTTGAGCACATCGCTGTCATAACTGACCGGTACGGCGCAGGGAGCGAGAACGCGGTGGTCGGCAGCAAAAGTCGAGGAGGCCAGCGCACTTCGGAACGTGCGTCCGTCCTTGTTTCTTTTTCTATTCCTTCTTTAATTTATATACTTTTCTAAAGCCGCCTCTGCGGCTCTGTGGCGTGTGGCAGGAGGCGTGCGTGCAGCTAGCGGCCACCCCCAACGAAGCACCCGGTCTTTCTGCCCGTTTTCCTTGATCCCTAGCACCGCGACCTCAAAGGAGGGGCGGAAAAAAAAAATCGAAGAAAAAGCAAGCATAAAATGACGGGGGAATCCAGGCCGTATTGAGGGTGAAAATGCTCGTTCCGCTGAGACGACGCGCGACGGACGAAGCTCATATAGATGGCGCTCGCTGGCTCTGTGCCTGGTCATTGGATTACATATGCACACAGTGCGGTTATAATATCGGCGGGATAAAGAAACCAGAGAAGGGGTTAATTGATAAAACAGGAGTCGTTAGAGGCGTAGATAACGGCGCATTATAAGAGCAGAAGCTTGTACGAAGAAAAAAAAAAAAACAAGGTAGCCAACCAGTGTGCCAGTCTGCGTAGTAGATGTAGTAATGACGCATTGTGATGCACGTGCTACGTGTATACCTTTAGCCACCCCTTTTCAAGGGAAGGTGCAAATAATGACAGTCATCAATCACGTCTGCAGCGTGCTGCGCCGTCGAGTCTGCATTAGTATACTTGCGAGCTGTTTTGCACGCGCGAGTTCATATTTAATCGGAAACATTTTTTCCCCTTCTTGTTTCTTTCTTTATCCTCCGCTAGGTTGATTCATTGTCATCCCATCGTTCAACGAATGAGAGACGGTACGGATACTTTCTCTTCGTTCTTTAACACGCGTGTTGCTGAACGCAGTAGCCTACAGCGAAAACATAGTTCCTTGAGAGAAACGAAGGATGTGCACGTTGAAGAATCGCAGCTGGTCAAAATGAATCCCGGGTCCCGCCACTATGCCGTGGCTCACAATCATATCTTGGTTTTGGCATTTATAACTGCACAATATAATGTCTAGCTTCGTTTACGAAAGCAACTGAAACAGGAGTAAATGCATCGATACGCGCGTTCTATGCAGTACGACGCTTGGAAGTTCTTCACCTGCTGCAGTGAGTGGCAGCTAGCGACCGTGTTTCGCCCGAACAGCGCCTTCCTCGGATCAATCACTTCTCCGTCTTCCTGTCCCACTTTTTTGCCGTCACCGTAACTGCCTGTTACGTCGGAGAGGGGATTTAACACCAGGCACGGGCTTAAGGTGCACGCAGACGCCGTCCTCGCCTTATTTGTGGATGCAGGCCTTCTTCACTGCCTTAGCGGAAACGGAACACTGGTTTGGCCTCTTCCGGGCAAGCGCGCTCGCGACCCCCGCGTGTATATGCATGAGTATGCAACACTGGCTGCTGCTGCTGCCGTCCAGCCCAGTTTAGTGGGTTTTGTTTTTCCGTTTTTATTTGTGTATGTGTTGTACCTGAGAGAGGCGTGTAGGAATATTGAGGTCGCTGCCTTCCTGTATCCACTTTTCCTCTCGCTGCACTACGTTTTGCCGACCAAGAAACAGAGTTCGCTTTATCATTGTGATGCGTAAAAAAGTTTGAGTTATCGCTATGTAAGCTAACTTTTGAACATGAAAACATTACTTACAGCTGTAAATGCCGTCTTCTGCTATAGGGCAAGTTCTATTTGTCAATGTATAGTTTTGTGAATCTTTTCCTTTCTTTCGCAGTTCAATGACTAAGCTATTTTTTATGCAAATCAGTTGTTAACTAACCTAACAGTTCATTGTTTAAGCAAGTATACTCTCCACTGTCGGTCCTGAAGGTTTAGATGTCGTTCCCATCTTCCTGTGTTCAAATGCGTTTGGGCTTGGGTCAATGCAAAGCTTCGCGCGCGATAATTAATACTCGGAGACAACATGACACTTATAGTTAAATGACGTATGTTGACGCGTCAAATTCTATTGACTAAGCACAGTCACCACTAAAAGCGTCTGATAGAAAAAATATTGAAAAATGTGGTCAAGTGAAGAACGTTCGTGCTAAACGAGACATCAGTGATATGCTAAATAATGTACAGAACAAGGAGGAATCGCTGCCACCTTTTGCTACAGCACTTCACAAGTTCTGCGACCAAGTTGCGTGCGGTATTACGCAAACTTACTCGGGCTTCGTCACCTTCGCATAGAACTGTAAAACTGTCAGCTCAGGCATAGCAGAATCTGTTGCACGCGCCACGCAGTCGACGATGGGCCTTGGCTTGTTTTGAATTCATCGGCCCAAGATTGCTATCCCCGATCGTTCTTTCTTAGGCTTTATTTTTTTTTTTTCCCTTTGTGCACGTCGTGGTCGTCGCTCCTCCGTGCTTCGCGAGTTCCACAACTGAAGTCGACCCAGTCAGTCCCTAAGCGCGCTGACCTCAATGCGGCACTTGCCCTTTCCTACAGCTTCTGTATGGTCTTCACTCGCGTTCCCTCTTCCTTGCCGGCGGGCGTCGCTGCGTTGAGTGTCCTTGTCGGGAGCACTGGCTCGCAATAGCAAAGAAAAAAGAAATTAGGCGAGTGTGGCTTCAAATAGCGGTGTCGCATAGCGCAAACTGGCCTAGAGCGAAGAGTGTTTGTGCGGCGAGCCTGTGAGCTAGAAGACCAGTTTCCCGCGGCCGATCAGTCTCGGCGGCGCTTCCTGAGGCCTTCGCACGTTTGTTGACGTTGGATCGGTGCTGTTGACGGCGACGTGCCAGCCCGACGTGCTTTATTATATACGGTCACCAATCCGAGTCTGCAGTTTACTGTCCCGTCGTGTGTGTGTGTGTGTGTGTGGCTGAGTGAAGCCCGGGCCATTGTTGCCTGTCTAGCAAATCAGCATTTTTGGCCCAGAGCCTAAGACAACGTTCGTTCACGACGCGCCGGCTGGCCCTGTCTCTGTGCGGTCCCCAGTCGATGTCCTGCAGCTGTTTGCCGTTAGCTGCTTCGCACGCTCTGAGCAGTGGTTGAATATGAAAGGTAAAATCGACAGCCACCTAGTTTGTGGCACAAATCTAGTGGTTATGGTGTTAGACTGCTGACCCGCAGGTCGCGGGATCGAATCCCGGCCGCGGCGGCCGCATTTTTGATGGAGGCGAAAATGCTTGAGGCCCGTGTACTTAGATTTAGATGCACGTTAAAGAACACCAGGTGGTCAAACTTTCTGGAGCCCTCCACTACGGCGTCTCTCATAATCATATCGTGGTTTTGGGACGTTAAACCTATTATAGTTTGTGGCACAAAGCCACAAGGAAATCCATACGAGTTTTTCATGAAAGCTGCTTTGTTGAAGAAAAATTCGTCGTGGTCCTTTGGATCGAACCCGGCGTCGGTCCCAGGTTTGATTCCCGGGCCAGGACGAATTTTAATTCAACTAAGACGCTATCTTTCTTCTGGCTTTGTGCCGCGAACTACGTGGTTGTCAATTTTTCCTTCCATAACCCTTCCCCCACCTTGCGGGTTTCCGCAGAGCTGATTTCCTGTGGTTGTATCTATTGTAGCGTATAGTGTTCTTGTTACTACTTGTTCGACGCCGGAGAGATGACACGAACACATAGCAGATCCATGGACATTCTCCTAATTTGATTTATTTGGCTCAAGTTTCCCTAATTAGATGTTTTATACACTTGCACACTTCATAACTCTCTGACAAATCTGAGACAAATCTGAGACAAATCTCTGACAAATCGTTCCCTCTGGAAACGTGCCGTCCAGCCGGCGCGTAACTGCAAAGGGGCCTAAGTCGTCGTGAAGTGCGTAAAGTACGCGTAAAATTACGGTAATTATTTCAGATATGTACTACGAATAGAAGATATACACGCTGCGAAGGGCTACTATGATTTGCTCGCATAGGGCATGCACGTGAGTTCGCGAGAAACACACGTGAACACGTGCGTATGGGAGTATAACTCGCGGTACATACGGACATCCATTGTGTAGACAGGGCAATTGCACGCGCAAACATATCTGAACCCGCCGTATGTTGTTAATGTGCCGTAACCAGAGTGTCGGAACGGAACGAAAACCGAAAACGAAAAACGAAAAAAACGATATTTTTGACCGGAACGAAAACGTAACCGAAACTTTATCTATTGTTTCGTTCCGGAGCGAAACCGAAATTTTTTCAATCGTTTTTCGGTTCACGAGAAAATTTCGTAATTCGGAACTGAGCTCATGCGATGTGAGCATATCTCAGGGTATAGTATTAGAACGTACCTCAGACAGGAATTCCAGGGCAAAGATATGTTGAAATTGTGCGAAAAACAAAAACAGTGACAACCAGAGATGTTTATATTAACGCAAGTGGACTTTTGCGCGCCTGTCAAGCAGGCCAAAGTGGAGAGGGCATTGTCGGCGCTGAAGTTTGTTACAGCGAAAGCTGTTATGAGATCACAACAGCCGATTTTGGCTCCATAGTTGTCCGCAGCCGCCGGTGTATGTGACCGCTATCGCGTGATATAAGAATAAATTAAATGAGAAATAAAATTCTAGGATCGGATGGGATTTTATTCCGCGCCCTTTGCGTGGCAGTCGAATCTTCCACCACAGTGTCACGCTGCTGCTTGTAACTCCTTCACAAAAATACTCTATACAGGCGTCATGTCGGGCAAGGAATCGCGTTAACATATGTAATATAGCGCGGCAGAAGAGTAAAATAAGAACCAGTCATCACACAATGCTAATAGCGCAAAGAGTGTGTGGTTTAATGCTTCCCACCAGTGTGGCGGAGTTGCCACTCCTGAATTGGAATGACTCCGGAATCATTCCACATTTTCGCCACCCCGGAATGGAATGGGGACAACGCTTGGAGGAATGTAATGGGAATGGCATTAAGAGCCTTTTGCACCGAATGGAATGGGAATGGAATTACGTCTTTTTCCGAAGATAGAGCACGTTTTCGTCTACGTGCTGTTTTTCAAACTTCAAACGTTAGTAAGTCAGAGCCTCGCAAATTAACAATAAAGCAGTATTTTTAAAAATGGCTTGGCTGATTAGAAGCACGGTACATTTATAAGCAACGCGCCTACTACAAACCGAGGCATAATTTAGTGTACAAACAAATGCATTATCCAAGCAGATACCGAAGGGAAAAACAAATTACCCCTGCGCGTTGGTTTCCATTGATACCCCCACACGAAAGTGGCGAATACTCTATGCACAGCCTGGTCTTTATCTCACGAGCAGTTTAGTACCCGACACACGTAAATACCCTTTGCGACAAGGAAGACATTGCATGCCTGTGCACAGGCGAACACAGAAAGTTCACCTCACCCCATCCATGCTTGCGAGGCGCGCTTGACAAGCATGAGTGCTGACGAGCAGTGCGGCCCAGTGTTTCGTATTCGGTGCAAAGGTACTTTTGTCAGCATAAAAATACGCTATGTCGTCATTTTAGCATTAGCATATTTAAGCATAAACAATATTGAAACACCACCATTCGTTCAAACATGTTGACCATGCAAATACTATAGTTAGCGGGAGAACTCCCCTATGGGAATTAGTAGGGTGGTTGTACTGCACCAGATATGTCACCAAGCTACTATCCCTCGACCTTGGTAATGTGTTTTGCGTACTTTTCCAGTTCTTAATGCATCTGATGACATCAGCTTTATGGGGCGTTCATTCGTAACTCGACAAAACTATCAAGGTGCCTGTCCTACGTTGACGAATTACAGGAATGGAATCGAACTGCCAGGTCATTCCCAGAGTGCGAATGGGCTAAGTTTTTTCATTCCGCGGAATTGAAAGGAATGGAAATGCGGCAAGTTCTGATTCCCCGGAATGGAATTGGATGGAATGGAGGCGCCCATTCCGCAACACTCCTTCCCCCCCACTGCAAAGTGCTCAGCCATAATTCTTGTTATCATCAGCCACAGCACAAAGTGCAGATAATGCCTTACAGATGTGTAGCGGGTACCGCCATTCTCCGAAGAATGATGAAAAATGGCACAGCGGGAACTTCGCTACGTCAGAAAAAGGAGGAGGAGGAGGAATAAACTTTATTAGGAGAAACCAGCAGGTTTAAGTGGCCGGGCCTAGGCCTCCCATGAGGGGACGTCAGAAAAATTGCGATGATTATGTCGTAGAGGGTACCTTACATGTGTACTTGTATTAGTTTCCCCAAGAGACAACAACGGGCTCTACAAAGTCCGCTCTTCCAGCTTTGCTGTGACATCTTTTCATCAGAACAGCGGTCTCGCCACATCACAGAGTACACTCAATGACGTGCTGTTTCTGAGATCGTGCTCACTCCCTTGACACAAAGCATTGAGCCCACTAAAAAATTCGTATTTGTCTTGTGAGAAAATAAAATACTATGACTTTGAAATGAATACTGGTTTGCGCTAGTTGGTAGGAATACGTGGTACAGTTACTTCCGCCTTCTGAAGAACGTGTTTTACCCTTGTCTCACTTTCTTAAGAGGAGGGCAAGTACTACATCACAAATCCAATGTTTTTTTAGGATTGCCTTACCTTCATTTTTTTTTCATACAAAAGAAAAAAAAAACGTTACGAACCGTTACGGAACGTTTTTTTTTCGTTCCGGAACAGGAACCGAACGGAACTTTTTGCGCTGGAACGAAACTAAAACCGAAACGAAGAACATTTCGTTCCGACACCCTGGCCGTAACATTCTTCCCGTCCTATAGGAAGCTGTGGAACGGTGTGCGAACGCTCGTCCGCTCCTCATGTTCCAACTTTTTAGTGAGACGCTTGCTGATCCGCCAAGGTGTAAGCCAGTACTCAACAATCATACGAGAAACAGCGCGACACACGGGACAGTGAAAGAGACGGACCAAGCGCTGACTTACAACCAAGGTTTTATTCCCTACATGGGGGTATATATAGCACACGCAACATGAAAGGAAGTAGAGGAGAACAGTGACGTGGAACTTTGTTCACGAATTCTATGAAAGCTTCTGAAAAAAATAAAACCATCATCCACTAGACAGATAGGCAATTTCCCTGGTGAGGAGCGCTAACGAAGGCACACTCACGCACATATCACCTTTTTTGTCAATGCAAAATGCCTCATAAATCTCACCTGCTCGTTGAACAAAGTTCCACGTCACTGTTCTCCTCTCCTTCCTTTCATGTTGCGTGTGCTATATATACCCCCATGTACGGAATAAAACCTTGGTTGTAAGTCAGCGCTTGGTCCGTCTCTTTCACTGTCCCGTGTGTCGCGTTGTTTCTCGTATCGTTGAACATGTACCAACCAGCCCAAATACGCACCTTAGTGCAACAATCATCCTAATGTATACTACGTGTTAATCTATTTATTTAACAAAGCCTGTTCGCCACGTGCGTACAGACTGAAACAGCAACTGACCGAAACGTCTCTTCCACGCAGCGGTCCCGTTATCTCTTGTAGCGCGGTTGTCACTGTTCCGCCAGCGTGCGGCCATTGTTTTGTGCGCGGAAGACAATGACACGCGCGTTTTCTGCCACACCGGCCGCTTCTAGCGCTGGCGCTCTTTACGCGACCGTGCATTTCGGGGTATACCGAGGCCCGTGGCATGCTCGCTGAGTGCCGCATTGTTGACTCGTCGGTGCCGCTCTGTCGCGTCGCGTGACGAAGAGACGCTAGAGTGCCCAGGGCTGTATGGCCTGCGTGTATATATAATATACGCCGTTTTGTGCTCTTCTAAGCCTGCGAGGAAGAAAAGCTGCGTGCACTCTTGTTGGGGAAAACAACTCGCTCTGTGCGGAGAATGGATGAACGGAACACCTGAGGCGATGCTTCTTCATCTTATTCGTTTTTTTTTTTTTTGCTTTGTCTGCAGCGGCTCGCGAGCGTTTCTATCGATCCTGCGTGTAGCCTTGCGCGTGCCACCGTGGTATACCGTTGGTGTCTGGACCCCTGGATTGATTTCCCCGTCGCTCCAAGGTCGCCACTCTGGGCTCCTAACCGCAGACTGCCTTCCCGTGCTGCTTGGTGCAACACGCCTCCCGTTCGAGGCCAGGTATACGCCTATGCATACACTGACATTGAGCCTTTTGCGATGCGCGCGTCTATCGCACACCTTTCTGCTTGCGGGGCTCGCGAGGTGTATGCTGCGTTATACTGTAACATGCACGAAGATTTCACGCGAACTGTAGCGGAGTGTGCACGTGTTCATATACAACCTTGGTTGTAACAGATAGACGAGACGACTGTTCGCGACTGTCAGTATTTCACCGCTCTCCGTGTCGACGATATATCGAGGGCAGCGTTGTTTCAACGTGTACGCTAAGTGTTGCGAGCTTTCGCTCCGAAAGGCGTTGTTACTGGACCTATATATTTAATGAGATTCCCGCTTATTCTGACATACGCTCACTTCGAAGACCATTGGTTGGTTTGATAAGTTCGTCAAAACGGGAGTTTAATGCAGTGATCATTTATCCTCACGTCAAGGGAATATGAATATGTACATTTGGACCAATGCATTACCGATATAAGAGGTTAAATTGATTGAGTGTCGCTCGTTAAGGTATACGTTCATTGCGCAGAACTCCGCGTAGGCTTCTGCAGTGCGCACGGAGTACGCTGTGTGCAACAAGGGTTATATATGTATAGTCGCCGCGGAAAAAGGTTAGCACAAGCGACCGTTTCGGCGAATGGTCGCTTGTGGTAATCTTTTGCTGCGGTCACCGTACGTGTACTTCCGAACGCTGTCGAGAGCAGGCAGGGACGCATTAGCGACGCGTAAAATCGAAGGCAATTTTTGTGCGCACGGCTTTCGCATGCATAATTGAACGAAATGGTCGCGCCGCAATAGATTCCTCGAACGAAAAACGCGCCAGCGGTTTTTGTTTTGACAGAAAGAACGTTGAATATTTGAGGGCCTCGAAGTTTTCTCCCGCTACGAGTTTCTCGACATTGAAAGGGTTCGTACGCCTTGCGCTGAAGTTTTAGTCGGGGCCGTGTAGTGTGCGGGCAGTACACACTTGCGGTCGCGGCATTAATGCTTAATGTGTGCTGGTCAAGATGGATCAGACTGCACGAAGTAGGGACCCGAAGCACCTCAAGGAAATCGATGCATATTTCACAATCAATTGGTTCAAGCGTTCTCTAAATCGTAGTGTGTACAGCCTGTGCATGAAGGCAACTGAAAGGAACAGCCTTTTTTTTTTTCGTGAATTATTTGTACAGACTTCTCAGTATGGTGCGTGACCACATCAACCGTTGTGGCGTTGCCCTGCCGAAGAATATCATGGCGCGTGGGGTTCACTCATGATTCTCGTATGAATGCATACGAATCGTCAGCCTTCTCGTATGGTCACGCGAGATTACCGATATGTGACGTGCCATGCGGGATTTTTCGCTAGGGTATAGCATGCACACGTACTTTGCGCCACCGTTCTGCTTTCGTGTATCAGCTCATGGTCTGTTGTATAACAGACAAATATCTTCTTCGATTTCGGAAACCTATAGCCTTACTGTACTAGTCAAAACGGCGCATGACCCTTAAAGCTGTAGAGGGCTCGTGTAAGAGCTAGATATATACCTCGGCCGAGAATACGATGCTTTCCTGCTCGATATTCATAGTTCGTTTCGTTCTGAAAATAAATTAAGCAGCTCTGCTGTGTTCGTCTGCCTGTCCGTGTTTTCGATTTTGTATAACTGGTGTCTCTGTTCACGGGTGTGATACGATTTATCAGCGTCTTTCTTGAGCTCTGTTTGTTTCTTCGTCCACAGTGGCTTCCTGTAATGAAACTGAAGAAGAAATTTCTTCCCGCATCGTCCATGATCCAGCAGCCCAGCCTCCTTGGTCAGCTGCTGTGTATATAATTGGCAGCGCAAACAAACGGGACACAGAAATATAGCGGGACACAAACAAGCGCAGTTTGTGTCTCGCTCTTTCTGTGTCCCGTTTGTTTGCGCTGCCAAGTTTACATAATGAATGAATCTATATACCAACTGGCCCGTCTTTCAAATCTTCTGTGTATATAAGAGGAAATTGGTAGGCTGTCAGAATATAACGCCAGCGAGGGCGAGTTCAACCGACGTAATCGAAGCGCGTCGGAGGTCCTACTTATTCGAAATAGCGCTTACTAAATAAACATTTATTAAGTAAGCTCGCGAGCACCGCGTTCTGTATTGATTCTAAACACGCGTGGCCCTGCACATCAAGCAATGGCGGGACAGGCTCCAATGAGTAAACGTACGGGGTGGCAATGGCGCTCCCCTTTAGATTACCCCTGTGCACGCGCCTATGGGAATGGGTATACGGGTCCGTGTCTTTCCATTTCCAGTGCACACGTTATACGCAGGATCCACGGACTCGTTAGCACTCCCCGACTTCGCGTGTACCCCGCGTACATTAGCACGGGGCAACATTGTACGTCTTTCTGTCACCTTCTGCGGCTTGGAAAATAAGAAATGCCTATGCGCTCCCCGCTATCCACCAAATCGCTCACACACGTTATACGGGGACCTTGCCGGACCCTTTCGCATGTGCAGTCCCAGACTTTTCCCTCGTAGTAGGCCTACATGTCACGTCGCGCACATTCGCACGGAAGCTCGACCGCGCCGTTCGCCCCCTAATTCATTCTCTCGGGATGGGAAGCCTGCTTTCGCTAATTGGGGTGGTCTCTCTCGTAATGGGTCCTAATAGCGACGCGTCAGCGGCGCTCTTTTATTTTTCGTCTCTGCAGTTTAGTACACGCCGGCCGCGCTGCATCCCCGCCGAGTCGGCAGTCAGTCAGCCGGATGACGGTCGTCGTCGGGCTTTTCTATATAGCTCAAGGCACGCGGAGCAGTTCCGGAGGCAGGGAGAACACGACTGCGCCGAGGGTAAGAGAAAACGGCTCCGATCTGCATCCGCTGAGCACTCCAGGGGGTCGCACCCCCCACCTCTTCTTTTGCTGTCCGGGAAGAGGGTGGTGGTGGTGGCGGCGAGGGAGAGGTCATCGACGCGTGAAAGCTCTAGCTGCGCTTTGCGTGCCGTCTCTGTGCGTGCATAAGCACGAGACGGCTGCATTCCGTGTAGTCTGTGAACCGCCGCCGCGCTCTGCGTGCGTGCTGCGTGCGGCCGGATCCTCTCCTCCTCTACTTCCCGTTCCAGTCATGATTTGTTGGCTTTATGAATTCCACCCCTTTCCTTCTTGTTCTTTTTTTTTTCCTCGTAGAGCACGTAGTCACCGACGTAACTTGGAATTGAAATCCCAAAGTATACACTGCACAGAAACGACTGAGTTCAGGGGCGTAGCCAGAAATTTTTTTTCGGGGGGGTTCAACCATACTTTATGAATGTTCGTGCGTGCGTTTGTATGTGTGCGTTTATATATACACAAGCAAAATTGAAAATTTCGGGGGGAGGAGGTTTGAACGCCCCCCCCCCCCCCCCCCCCCCCCCCCCGGCTACGCCCCTGAATGAATTGTCCCCGCCGCGGCGGTGTAATGGTTATGGGGCTCGACTGCTCATTCGAAGGTCGCGGGATCGAATTCCAGCCGCGGCAGACGAATTTCGATGGAGGCAAAATGCTAGAGGCAAGTGTTAGATTTAGGTGCACGTTAAAAAATCCGAGGTGGTCCAAATTTCTCCAGCCCTTCACTACGGCGTCTGCCATAATCATGTCGTGGTTTTGGGACTTAAAACCGCAACAATTATCGAAAACGACTGAGTAGATCTGTACCACAGAAGAACATGCTATTGGACGAGTCGCTGTTTACTCAATGACCTACTTTGGCGCAAGAAAAAACAAAGAAAAAACAGGCCACCAAGTATGACAAAGAAGCAAACGTCACAGGTGAGTCTGTGCGTTATTGCGTGTTTGCGCTTTGGGAACAGCGTATAAAGTGGTTCTCGTCGCCCGTCAAAAAAAGAAAAAAAAAGGGAAAAGTAGATAGCGTTAATAGTGCCTGTGACATGTCATTGTCTTCTTCAGAGTGGTGGTGATTTTCCTTCGCGCTAGATGTTGTTTTTAAGGATTACGTTGTGTTAGCATAGAAACTTAAGCGCCTCATCATATATACCGTATGTGGTATTCACCTTACGTCAACGTACGCCATTTTGTTTTACTTCTATAGAAACGAAGCGAGATGAAGCGGAGCTTTTCACTGTGTTTGCTGTACAACAAGATGGCAGCCTCGATGACGTCAGTGCATGCACCCTATAGAAGCAACATCCGGTATGCAGATCAATGCGGCTTTCCCGTACGCGAAAAAACAATCACCATGGGCTTCCGCGTTACCTCGTCTGAAGCGTGTCCGTCTTCGATGCGACAATGGTCTGTTTTCTGTGCCTACACGGATATAAATCTGTATTGTTCGATATCGTGTTTCCGTAAGAATAACGGAAGTGTAAAAGTGAAGGTGGCCAAGAGGTATTGCTGCACAGCACGAGGTCACAGGTTCGATTACCAGTCGTATTTTATTACAGACGGAATACTGAAGCGCTCGTGCTTGGAGTGGACGTCAAAGAACGAGCGCGGTGTTGAAATTTCATTCGGAATTCTCTACTTTACGGCGTCCCATATCAGCCCCCAGTCACCATTGTTATACGGTTTTGGAACGTTAAACCTTAGAAGTATAGTTAATTGATAATTGCTAAGTTTGCACAACGAAAGAATTTATCTCTGTCGATTTTATATTCATTTCGTCCGCGTCAACTGTTCATGCCGGACGCATTTCCATTAGTAATAGCGTGGTCATACCACCGAAAAATCGCGAGAAGGAATACCCTTAGAATTGAATCGTGAAACTATCAAATTAACATGGCAGGAATAACTTGACCAAATTAGCCGTATGAACTGTGTTGTGAATGAAGAATTAACCCTTTTTCTGTGTGCGTCGCGTTTGTTTGTTGCGTTTTTGTTTTGTTTTTCTCTTCGAAAGGTATATCTATAGATCAAGTTATGCTTCGATTTATTCTGTGAATTTCTGAAGCGGCCACTGCCGGTGATAATTTAATGTAAGAACGGGGATCTTGACAAAATTAGTACAGAACAAAAAAATCGGAATGGAATCGCTATCTTACACAACCCCGGAAAGATTATCGTCCAGGCCCGCATTTAGCATATTATGTATAATCTAAATGAAATCTGCGATAACACATACGCCTAGGACGCATCGCCAACAGACATGAAAAGATAACTGACTTGTCTTCGTGTTCCACTGTTGGCTGCGTATATATATAAGCAGCCGAACTAACGATCGTTGAGGCGAAGATACGGTGGCATACATGCATAAGTTGTCATTGTTTTTGCGCCCGATGGCGTTCTGTAGCGGCGACTCATCGAGACCTGCCACATAGTGTTATCTTTGCTCACAATGGCTTCTACCGCGTTACCTTGGCAACAGACCGTGCGGGAAGGCCGGCTTTGTTTCAAAAGCTTTCAGAACGGCGCTCGTGTACGGAGGACTTTACGGGCTGCATTCGAAGCATGCAGGAAACCAGTGTTACGTGCGTATAGTTATTCTTTACTGTTATCCTTTTGCGTCGCTTTTTCCTCCTCATTTTCTCGCGAGTGCCCGCCGCGATGGCTTAACGGCTTCGGCGTTGCGCTGCTAAGCTAGAGGACGCGGGTTCGTTTTCCGGCCACGGCGGCCGCGTTGAGATGGGTGCAGAAGGCAAAATTACCCGTGTATTAGATTTAGCTGTGCTTTAAAAAAAACATCGGTTGGTACAAATCAATGCGGGGACCCCCACTACGGCGTGTCTCGTAATCATTTACCGTGGTTCTGGCACTTCAAACTTCAATGTTTTTTATTTATTTTGGATTCTTACAAA